>NW_022987002.1:0-167289 GCF_010093935.1 Zasmidium cellare ATCC 36951 | reverse complement strand
GCGTTTATACGAACGTTCTACTTAGCTAGGTACCTAGCTATCGTAGCTAGGCTTACTCTTATACTAGTACTCGCTTTAAGGTCCTCTCGAATCGTCTTATAAAGTACTCGCTAGGCTATTCGTTCTTCGATCTAGTTACGCTAGTCTTCGAGTCTAAAAGACGTAGGTATAATAATAGTATACTAGACGATATATATAGTATTTCAAAGTATTTTAGTAGAAGGAATAAAGGTATTAGGACTAAAAGAAACGGAGAAAGAGCAGTAGAAAGTAGGTAAGTGCTCGCTTAGCTAAGGTTGAGTAGGTTGAGAGTTTGTTAAGTCTAGCCGACCCTAGCAGCCCCCAAATCTTTTGCAATCCTCCCGTAACCATCTCAGCAGCACGAGGCGCAGCTGGTTTCTGTCATCTCTCGTTTGGCGGCAACACTTCGTATTCGATACCAATGATTCGCCGGCCGGACCGTCGCCAAAACGCCTTTGATGACTGTCAAGAACAAACCTCACGAGAGACAGACTCCGCCATCATGAGGCGCCTGAGGCGACAGTCCACGCCGCATCGCTGAAGCAAACATCCTCGAGATCGTCTTCCTCGGCGGCAAACATATGATGCTACTGCAGCCGCGAAGATCAATCTTCACAACGGGAGATGCACAATGGCACAATGGCGGCATCGTGGTCCAAATCAGCCACTCAAAGGTCTCAGCGGCGCCTGTACGAACGATGCTAAAGCGGTCACCGAAAGCAGCAATTCAAATCCTCCAAGAGGTTAAGTTGGACCGTACCCGCACTGCCTCGCCCTCCCCCCAATTATAGTCCCTGGCTTTTCATCAGTATACTTTGGGACTATCTCTCTGTCCTTTTGAAAAGGGACGCCGTCGGTCGTACGGGTCAGTATTAAGTCTGCACGTTGTCCCATATATCTGGCTTGCTTGGCTGGAATTCGATCGCGTCAGATAGCTGCTTTGTTAGCTCATCAACCACCCTTCTCGTTCAGCTGATCGGTCTTAAGGCTATACGTCTGCTGGCCCCCGTCACGTTGACACACCTGCTTCCTGGAGTCCCAATAATCAACGTCGACAACCACCCCAATCACAATTCTGACAATGGTCATGGTCCCCTTCGAACTCCTGCTGCTCTCAGCGCTGGCAACCTCGCCATTCACCTTGGCCTCAGCCCAGCCAATCGCAAGCGATGCTCCATCAATAAACGACATCCCGTTACTACACCCCCCGGGACAACAACAACCTCTCACACCAGACGACCTCCCAAAGCAACAACCAATCTCATCACACGACTCCGCATCGTCATACAGATGCTACAACGGCGACCCCAAAGCCTACCCTCCCTCCTCCCAATGGCTCTCCTACTCCACCCTCTGGGACCTCAACCGAGAAACCATACTCTCCGCCAACGGCGGCGACGTCTACCTCCAACACTACATCCAAGTCGCCCTCGAAGAAGTCTCCTCTTCCTACGACATCGACCCGCGCTTCCTCCTCGCCATCCTCCTGCAAGAATCCAAAGGCGACGTCCAAACCCCATGCATCGGCCCCGAACCCCGCTGCGGCCTGCTCCACGCCTACAAAGGCTCCATCTTCAACGCCGCATCCCCGCAAGCGTCCATCACCAAGATGCTCGAGGAAGGCATCAAAGGCGCCGCGCAACGCGGGCCGGGTCTGCTGGACTTACTCAACGGCAAGCCCAAATTCGCCAACGTCGACGTGGGCGATTACTTCGCCGTGGCTCGCGCGTGGAACTCGGGCGCGGTGAAGGAGGGCGATTTGGATGTCTTGCCACCCGGGAAGGGCAGGGGAAGGGGCGAGGCGGGGTTCGTGAATGATGTTGCGAATCGGTTGATGGGGTGGAATGGACGCGGGAAGGGGTTTGGTGCTTGTCGGGGGGAGGAGGGCAGGAAGAGGGATGCGCAGATGGAGTGGTATTATCCGTCGTTTTTGGCGGACTTGTAAACTACTGGAGTGTGATGTGTATGTTGTATTGTGTGAGATACCCAGTCGTCGGTGATGTGTGTTTGCGTACAAGCGAAGTGTTTTTGCAATTCATGTTATATATGATCACGATATACCCCCTTCCTTCGATCATTCGATATACCTATTCTCACAGTCTTCAACACCTAAAAGACAACAATCCTCACCCAAATTCCCTCGCAATCTGTTCCCCATAATATCAGTCTCCATCAAGCCCTCTCAACCCCCACCGCCTCAAACCTCCCAAACAACCCCTTATCCTCCTCAAACTCCCTCAAAATCGTCTCCCTCCTGTCATCCCCTCGAACTACAAACTCCGCCTCGAAATCATTCGCGCAGACCAAGAATCCCTCACAATACCCCGTCACGGGATCCGTGTCGATTCTCACTTCACCTTCACCCTCACCCTCCCCTCCGTTCTTCTTCTTCGGTTTGATCTCAAACGCCCACAACAACTTCGCCATCGCGAGAAAGAGATTCCTCTCAGCGAGGTGCGCGCCCGGACAAAACCTCCTCCCGGATCCATACCCGTAATGATCGCGTTCCTCCCACTTGCCATTCGCGAGGTCCGGCGCGAGGCGCGTGCAGCCTTTGAAGTGGTCTGGGTCGAAACTCTCCGGATGCGCGAACCGCTCCGGGTCCATGTGCATTCCCCAGGCGTTGATGATGACCGTGGTGCCGGCGGGGAGGTGGTAGCCTTCGAGAGTGGTGTCGTCGGTGGCGAGGGCGTGCGGGAAGGCGAGCGGGGTTACGGGGCGCCAGCGGTGGGCTTCTTTGATGCATTGGCCGATGTAGGGGAGGGAGGGGTAGTCGGACCAGGTTGGGGAGCGCGTTGAGGGGATTTGGGCGTCGAGTTCGGCTTGGGCGCGCGTTTGGATGTGGGGGTGTGTGGCCATGGCTTGGACGAAGGCGGTGAGGATTGAGGCCGTGGTGTCGCTGCCGCCTTCGGTTACTATGGCATGTATTAGCTTGATAGTGGAGTGCGTAGAGGAAGGATGTGATATACGAGTCCCGCCCATGAACCACAGTTCATGGTCTTTGTAGCTCAAGCCATCCATTCGTTTCTCGCTGTCGATCTGATCGAGGACTTTATCCATGAAAGCGCCACGGCTGCCTTCTTTCTTGCGTCGAGCCCGGATGTCGGCGAGGAAATCAGCATACAAGTGGTTCATCTCCTTCTGCACGTGGGTTGCTCGATCAACCCAGTTGAGGAAGATGGATTGTGGGAGGTAGTGCAGGAATGGGTAGATGTCGACGGGTGGGGTTGCACCGGGCTCCATGACTTTGGACCAGACTTCCATCAACGAGTATAGACGCTCCATATGCCGGGTGTGAGGAGTGGGTGTTCGGACGCCCCAGACGAGGCTCATGGTCACCGAATTGGAAAAGCGTTTAGGATGAAGCATATGATCCTCAGGCTTGAGAAGATAGTCGCGGATCATCTGCCGTGCCTCAGCTTCTTGCAAGTGGATATGGCTTTCATCGCACGTCTTCTCCATGAACGTGCCATGGAGCAGCTTCCTCGTATCTCGCCACTGATTGCCATATTCCATCAACAAGATGTGGTCGCCGCCGCTGATGAGATTGGCCACATAGGATTTGGGTCGTTCGGAGTATTTGGAGCTCTTCTTGTCGACGAGTTCTTTGACGAGCTTGCGGTCGGTGATGACCACTGCGGTACCGGTTCCCAGTTTGAGAGAGTAGATGCCGCCATACTCGCGGGCCCATTTGGTGAACTGGAAGTGAGCGCCTTTGAGAGGGATTTGGGGGAGATTGCCTAAGACGGGGTATGTGGGTGGACCGGGAGGGAGGTGTTTCTCTCTTCTGCCGACGAAGAGGAATAGATACAGAAAGCCTGCCGCTAGCAATGCCAGCACGCCTAGCACGATAGGACTCGTCATTGTAGTGGGTGGTGGTAATGAAAGGCTGTCTATTCGCCTCCCTCACTCTTGAAGAAGCTATAGCTCTGCTTTTGGAGGAGCACATGGCGGCAGTTGTGCGGAGTTTACGGGCATGCTGGATGTGGTGGAGAGGTGGTACCGCGAAGCCACACTCGATGCCCTGCAGATGCAGAAGGCAGTGTTTGCGGGGAAGAACCAGAGATGCGCTTCCACGTGCGGGATGTGCATTGCGGGTTGCATTCAGTCACCCAGATGGATGCTGTACCCGTGTGAGGTGGAAGACGAGGTATATAGTTCATAACTCGACGTTTGGGTGTGGTTGTTGGAGTTCTTCCGTTTTCTGGGGATCGGCTGTTCGTCTCGAAGGATGGGCAGAGTTGGGTGGTAGCTCGAGCGTCTAACGGCAGGGCGGTGAAGTGCCGCAGCGAGAGGGACAGCACTTTTGTTGGCCATGACTCGAGCGTGTCTTGTATACAGACACACGCGTTGGAGAGAGAAGTGGAAGTGAATGAATTTGATAGGGTGGAGGTGGTTGGCTGGATGTTGTAGTGTTGGTGTTGTTGTTGATATGAGCCGACGCGGTGAGGTCATTTTAGTGGAGGCCGTTGCAGCAGCCCCCTTTTTCCCAATCAACGCCTCTTGTCGTCTTCTCGCCCTGCCTGACATCCCTGCTTGCCGACAACACTCCTGCAGCTGATGGCCGCCATCGACCATGACGAACACCTGACCTGACTGACAATGTGAGTGAATGAATCTTCTCTCCCGCACATGCAATCCCACCATCCTGGCCTCCTGGAAGCACCGGCAGCCTAAAGGCAGCACTTATTTCTCCCCTAATATACCCTTGAATGGCCACTGCGCCGTTTCAGGTTGGGCGACACGAATAGTTGTCGGCCAGGTCCCCATAGCACCACATCATCACTTTCTTCCCATGCATTAGCACATGGCCCCAATGCCGACCTCCCAGACCGCCCACTTATGATATCAACCTGAGATCACCCGCTAACCCCAGCCCTCTCTTCTCCCCCATAGAAATGTCCTCCGAACAACGCTCCAACTCCGCTGTCCGCAATCTCAGATCGCTATTTGAGAACAAGTCGTCCGACACCGCGAACGACACCCGTGGACGATCCCCCGTTGGAACCCTGAGTCCCGACGCGCAAGAACCTCCACGTCCCAGATCCAGAGTCAGAGCCAGTTTCTTCCCCGTCGAACCCACTATGGCCGCATTGGCAGCAGAGCAGCAGAATAATCCTGCTACGGAACATAAGAGGGAGAGCAGTGTGGGATTGAGGAGAGCAAGCATGAGCGAGGGTCATAGTGGAGATGCGCTGGAACTGATCAGAGATACCGTCGGGACAGAGGCAGAGAGGAGGGATAGGACGTCAAGCGTGGCCGACCTCATTCCTGAGCAGGCTATTGAGACTCCCGCGTTGGAGGACAATAGCAAAGCTTTGGGGATGATTTCTACGGAGCCTGAGAATCCCGACAAGCCCGTGACTGGTGAGCAGGAAGAGCCAGCGGACATGAAGCCCGCAGACCCGGCCAGTGAGGATGCGGTCAGCGGTGGCGAGGCACTGCCACCAGTCGCGGAGGATCTGAGGAAGGATGTCCAGCCAGCGTCTTCGAACACTGGTGCTAACAAGCCCAGCGCCATCTCCACCAAGGCACCCCGAGCATCCATGAGCTCAGTCAAGTCGCCCAAGACGCCACTCTCATCTGCCTCATCTGCCAGAGCACCTGCCAAGAAGCCAAGCCGTACCTCCCTCACGGCGGCCACCGCTGCGTCGGTTGCTCGTGCTGCTGCGGCGGACAAGCAAGCCTCGCCAGCTGCTGCACCCAAGCCCAAACCGCGAGAGGCGACGAAGCCTTTGGATATTTCATCGAGACTCACAGCACCAACTGCTGCCTCTCGTGCGCGTCTGGAGTCCGCGACGAACGCTGCGAAAGCACCCGCACCCGCTCGCGCACAGCCCAAGCCTGCATCCGCCAGACCTACCCCGAGATCCTCCATTGCTGGTCGACCTGAATCCAGATCGTCTCAAAATGCGACCAAGAAGGCAGCTGCGCCGGTTGATGGCAGCTTTCTGGAGCGCATGACAAGACCAACTGCTGCATCGGCAGGAAGAGTGCAAGAGAAGACAGAAGTGAAGAGCCCGCCAAGGCAGAAGCAGCTCCCACTGAGGCCAAAAGCGAATGGACATCCCAAGGGTGGAAAGACCACATCAAAGGCGGTAGCAGATCAAGCAGATGAGACTGTGGTGGAAGATGAGTCCATTCTCCCTCAAGAGGAAGACATCCCAGCAGCGCCAGCTGATGACGCAGCTGCAGACGTGAAGGATACATTGAACGACTCCCACGCCGAGCCCGCTGCAGTCCTCGAAGCTGCACGCAAAGACCTGGCCGAAGGAAACGAGACCCCGGTCCACACAAACGGACACCACGAAGACGCGCCCGCCTCAGAAGATACCCCAGCAGCGATTGGAGGCGAGGATTCGATCCGGTAGGAAATTCATCACGAACCCGCCAGATATTGTATCAGCGAGATTGGAAGTGGAGGAAGGAAGGAAGGAAAGCAGAGAGCGAGTGCGTTGTCCCATCCACTTACTAGCGTTGTTGATCATCAAGAAGAGCCTGTCGTTTTGTTGAACGTCTGATTTTTCCCGAAGAGAGAAAGCGCTCGATACCAACCCCCCGTTATGCATGTTGTCTTGTCTTAGACTTGCGAGATTTGATTTGGAGAGTTTTGACATTTAATATCCTTTTAGCGGACAAAACATCATTCCTACTACTTCAAACTCCACTCGCCCTCTTTCTCCTGCACAATCTCCACGGGTCTCTTCTCGTCCAGACTCCTCCGTCCGGCTTCGAGGATCGCGCCTGTGGCGATGGTGTTTTTGAGGGTGGGCAGACCGCGTGCGTCGAGGTCGTCGAGCGACGCGCGGTTTTCTTTCAGGGATTGGATTTCGTCGACGAATTTTTCGAACGAGATGTAGCCGTAGCCGGATTGGCCGGCGAAGTTTCCTTCTGTATCACCAGAAAAATGCCGGTCAGCGAAACGTCTACACATCACATCTTACACGTTCAGGGGGGAGGTGGGCAAAGAGATTGATTATTATGAACGTACCTTCATCCGGCGCATACTTCATATAAAAAGGATTATACCACGCCAATCCGCCCTCGTCCTCCGTCACATCGTAACCCCTCTTCGCCTGGTTGACGCGCACCTCGCCCTTCGAACCGACATAGTGGAAGTACTGGTTACTATGCACGCCTGCCTTCTGCGGTGCCGTCCACGACGCGGTGTACACGCCCGTTGCGCGACGGCCCTGCCCGTCGAGGGACTCCCAGTCGACGAGCAGCGTGATGGTGTCCTCGGTCTTCGGGTCGCAGTTCAAACTCGTGGCGATCCCCGTCGACGCGGACGCGGTGACTTTGACCGGCCGGTGCGTGTGCGACACCATGGACTCGCAGATGTCGATATGGTGGCTGTTGAGGTAGTACGAGATATCGGAGTCTTTGCCGGCCCACGCGGCGAAGGTCTGCAGCTGGGATTTGGGCTGCGACATGTAGCTGTAGAAGTAGTTGAAGTCGCCCAGGCTGCCTTTGAGGGCGCGGTTGCGCGCGTCGGCGTAGGCGGGGTCGAAGCGTTTGTGGTGCTCGATGTAGACGAGGACGTTGTGCGTGCGGGCTTCTTGGAGCAGGTGTATGTGGTGGGAGAGGAGCTGCGTCGCGGGTTTGGTGATCATGACGTGGATGTGTTTGCGGATGGCGTACAGGGCGATGGGGTAGTGCGTGGGGTCTGGGGTGAAGATGGTGATGGCGTCGCCCGGGGAGAGGGCGTCGATGGCTTGCTTGTAGGCTTCCGGGTCGCGCCTATCGTCGGCGGGGAAGGAGGTGAAGGAGGTGTCGAGGTTGTTGTAGGCGAGGGTGATGTTTTGGTGGAGGTGGATGCGGATTGCTGGGAATTTCTGGCCGGACGTGCCGACCATGGAGAGGGCGCCGACTTTGCCTCGTCGGCGCAGGTCGAAGAGGGTGAGGCCTACGACGCCGACTTTCTTGTCGCTGCCGGAGGCGCTGCCGTCTACGAAGCCTGTGGTGTATTCGCCTGTGCCTATCATGCAGACGTTGAGGGGTGCCATGGTGGGAGCTCGATCCTGGGGAGTCGTTCTCCTTACTGGTACGGTGGTGTTGATTGAAGTGGTGAGGATGACCTTGTCTTTCTGCTTGCTCTTGACTTGAAACGGACTTGAGATGAGAGAAGGAAGAGAAATGGGAAAGAATACTTCCGTGAGGTCCAACTTTTACCTGGAGTGAAGCTCAGAGCTCTACATGGATCAAACGCCGAGCGGAAGAAATGGAGTGAGGTCAGGAGCAATGATGTCCCGCAGTGAGCTCTGCCAGCCTTTGTACCTGCAGGAGAGCAGAGCCCGACGTGTTGGAGGCGGAAGTTTTATAGCTGACGTTTGGGGGTGCCATATCAATGTGACACAAAGTCGTGGTCGAAAGGTGTCGACTGGGTGTTGGCAGAACACGGTCTTGTGCATTGGAGATGTTTCCTCAATACCGCGATCCTGAGATCTACTTCTTCTCGCTATGAGTTATTTCCACTACCTACACGTTCGTTTGCTATTCATATATCTCCAGTGTGAACTTCTACTCTTACACGACTTCTGTCATCATATATCGCTCTTCGGCTCGTCGGTGAATGAAAGCCGAACTCAATTTCCACCTGTCGCGTCCCGTCCCGTCCTCCTTCTGTCGTTCTGCTTCAAGGTCCCGCGCCAAGTTGGGTATGTACCCCAACATACGACGACACGCTCCACGAGGCAGCGTATCAGGATTCCCGCCGTATACTTCCAACCGCCGTTTGACACGCCGCCGGTTGATTTGGCTCGAGAGCCGACCGGGGACAAGCTTCACAATCCCTCGAGAAGTCTTCAGGAGACCTCTTATGCCTCGCCTTCTGTCTTTGGCGAGAGACTTGCGCTGCTTCGAGTGACGATATTTATGGGAAGGATGTGATCCGTCTCCAATGATATCTCAGCCGGCACACGACTTGGCAATGCTTTCCTTCACCGACTCGCCTCGAACTTGAGCATCGTCTCCAACTTGGATGGCCATGTTCATTCCCACGGCCTCATGCCATAGCACATGGCAGTGAACGAGCCATAGACCTGGACTATTGGCTTGGAATCTCAAAACCGCATAACCTTGGCTCGGGATATAGACGGTGTCTTTGATGACGGGATTCGCGAGGTTCATGGGACCGCCCGCTGGTTCTTTCTCTGCATCGAATGGATTGTACTGCTCGTATGCCCCGACACGGCTGGCTTGGTGTACGGAAAGGACGTAGAAGTCATGGCCGTGGAGATGGAAGGGGTGCCCTTTGTCGTCGATATTGTTAATGACGAGGTCAACCCATTCAGTTCGCCCTGTCTTCACGACAAATGGTTCGGGGTCAGTGGGCCAAGATGTCTGATCCAATGCAAGAAGAGGCATGTCACTTGAATTGGAGAGCGACCATGATGTGTGGTTGATGAAGCCTTTCGGTCGGTACTCATACTGCGTTAGGTAGCTGATCGAGGCGTACAGCAGGATCGTCTCGTCACTTTGAACGCCAACCTCCCCAGGTGGGATTGCTGAACCATTGGCCTTGGACAGATCAATCCATGGCACCTCCGGCGCCCTAGGCCTTACGATGGGGTCTTCGTGTGGTGCAGCACGCTCATTGTCCATTGGAGGTGCAATGGCGAACTGCTGCGTCGGCGTCAAGGCCATGTTTGGGAATTGCATGTTCTCACGATCCAGTGCAATCGTGATCCACGCCGATTCGTACTCGTCATGGCCTGATCTGTCGAGAAGTAGGTCTATTCTCTCTCCAGGATACAGGATGCCCACTTTCTCCGACCTGACCTGCTCAACTTCATGCCCTCCGTCAACTTCCAGCAATGTCATCACAAATCCTGTGGTCGAGATCGTGAATCCCGTCAGAGCTCCAGTGTTGACGATCCTCAGTCTTGTCCTGGCAGGCAGTGTCAAATGAGGCACACTCTGGCCCTGACAGTCCAATGGATGAGCTTTGGTGGCCATCGAGCATTCGAAGTAGCCGACACCATTCAGCAACATCGAATCCGGGGCTGGCTCGATCTTGAAGTTCTCCCAATTGGTATAATCCGCGAGCACTTCCTCAGCCGGCCGATGATACCAATCGCCGACCATCAGCACCTGCTCGTTCTGATAGTCGTACTTTTCCATGTCAGAAGTCGACTCGACCTCTGATGCTGGCTTATGTATGACAAGAGTTCCGAAGAGGCCGTCTGCTCGCTGGAGCTCGGAGTGCGAGTGATACCAGAATGTGCCGGCCTGATGATCGGGAATCTTCAGGCGGTAGGTGAATTCTCGGTTGATGGCGCATTGGGTCAGGCCTACGACACCGTCCATGGTATTCTCAATTCGCAGGCCATGCCAGTGGATTGCCACGCCTTCATTCACCAATTCGTTCCGGACAGTTACCAGTAACTCGTCGCCAGATCGCAGCTCGACAGTAGGTCCGGGGAACTGACCGTTTATTAGATACACTTCTTTGGCAACGCCATCCGGACGGCGGACGCCTTTGGTGATATTCCATTCCAGACCAATTGTTTCCGGGTCTCGATGAATGTGCTGTTCAGGATGAAGACCAATGCTGAAATCGTTGGCGTCTACCGCAGGGTGAGCGACCGGTCCATGTCCCAGTTCCTGTTCGATTTCTGGACTGTCGCCTGAGTACAGATCGTCATCGCTCCAGCTGCCGCTCAGATAGAATTTCGGGTACAGGAAAAAGAAGAGGACGACCGTGGCCAGCACGGCAGCCGTGGGAAGTATCACCTTCCATTTCCTCTTCCATATTCCATTCTTCTCCATCGCTCTCTATGCTTACATCGAGAAGTGAACGAAGAAGGACGACTCGTATCAGATCAAGCTCGAGGTGTTCAGCAACGCACGTCCTCGGAACGAAATGTGGCGAGCCGTAGTTCGCCTCGAAATCAAGCATGAACGGTGGTAACACAAGAGCTGGGAGCTCATGCACGCAATTATCGCGCTGCGTTGCAACCTTGGCGAGAAGTCCTCGTCGCATTCGAGACAAACCCTGTGCCACCTCGCACATCACCTCCACGACCTGGACCTCGCAACCTGCTCAATTTTTTGAAGCCCACAAGAATCCCTCTGCCGGCAATCCCACCGAACACACCACACGTGTATCAGACTCGAACTCCAGTGGAGGGGTCCAAACTACTCCATGCAGGGTCCATTCACTCCACCCAGACCAGAGGACCTGCCATTTCCTAATGCGGAAGCTCGACAGGAACAGAGTTTTGTTAGACTTGGCCGCTACAGTGCTTCTAGAAAGCTTGCCGGCTACACGTGGGACACTGCTACTGAGCAATGCTACGCCTTTCGGGTCGACGGCAAAAAATCTGACAAGTACTTGAAGAGATGGCGGGCGCTGTCATCGCGAGGCTTCTCGTTGGAGTGAGTGACAAGTGTTGGCCAAGATGCTGTCAACGAAGGCTTTGATCGGTGCTAGCTTTGTTGCGGCCGCTTCGGCGGGCTCGCTGAAGGATATCAAGCATGTTGTGTTATTCATGCAGGTGTGTGATCTGAAGTCGACGATGATAGCAGCATTGGCGGTGTACTGACAAGGAACAGGAGAACCGTGGCTTTGACCACGTAAGACTACCACTGAACCCATTGATATGCGCATCAAGACAAGACTAATACTATGGTAGTACTTCGGCACAATGCCAGGTGTTCGAGGTTTCGCAGACCCCAACGTCCAGGTGAACTCAGACGGCCGTAGCACTTTCCAACAGCCAGTCACCTCGAAGCAGAGCACAGCCGTCAACCAACTCACGCCTTGGTACTTCAACTACCTGGGTGGCGATTGGTTCGATGCTACTAGATGTACGTCTGGTGGAGGGTACTCCTGGCAAGCCATGCACGAGTCCTACAACAACGGCCTGTCCAACCAGTGGGTCGCGGGCAACTCTCCCTACTCCCTGGGGTACTTCAAGCGACAGGACATCCCCACTCACTTTGACGTGGCTGATGGATGGACCGTGGCCGATATGTATCAGGAGGCTATTCTGGCGGCTACTGATCCCAACCGTATCATCTGGATGACGGGCACGGTGAACAACCCAGGCACGCCGAGCAACCCCGACGGCCAGGGCGATATGATGCTTGACAACTCGGCCACGCCGGGTTGTGAGGCGCCGCATCTTAACTGCTTCCCAATGCAGTGGAAGAGTTATGCCGAGTACTTGCAGGAGGCTGGGGTTTCGTGGCAAGTCTACCAGGATCCCGACAACTTCGAGGTAAGTCCACTCTCGATGTGGTGAAGTGCGATATTGACAGATATACCTCGTAGGACAACATGCTTGCCTACTTCCAGCAGTACCAAGACGCTAGCAACGACACGAACAACCCATTGACCAAATACGGCAACTCTTACATCGGCCTCGACAAGTTCTACGAGGACGCCAAGTCCGGCAACTTGCCTCTGGTCAGCTGGATCATCGGCCCAGGTGAACTCACAGAGCATCAGCCTTACCTGCCATCTGATGGTGCTTGGTTGTACAACCAAATCATCGACGCCATCACTTCGGGTGCCAGCGCCAAGGACACCGCTCTCTTCATCTCCTACGATGAGGTCGGTGGATACATGGACCACGTCGTCCCTTTCCATGCTCCATCTGGCACCGCAGGAGAGTGGATGGATGACCCGTACAACATCTCAGGCTACACTCCAGTCGGCCCAGGCTACCGCGTGCCGTTCATGATCGTCTCGCCTTGGACCCGTGGTGGCAATGTCTTCACCGGTAAGCCCAGTTTACACAACTAGAAGCTCACACAACTAAACCACCCCCCAGAACCCGCCGACCACAACTCCCAAATCATGTTCGTCGAAGAATGGCTCGAAGCCCAAGGCTACACCAACGTCCGCAGCAACGAAGTGCCCCCCTGGCGCCGCGCACACATGTCCAACCTCCTTAACGCCTTCGACTTCGACCACCCAGACTACTCGATCCCCACCGTCGCCTCCGCCCCAGCACCGCTCACAACCCCCGGCCCGGAACCCTCCGACGGCCCCATCGGCGCCCTCTCAGGAAACTACGTGGGCGCCGCCAAATGCGCCGCAGACCACCCCACAGCTCACCCTCCCGTTCCATATAACCAGGCAAACGCCAACCAAAACATGACGCTCGCCACCGAAGAGGGCTTCAAACCCGTCCGCGGAGCCCTAACCGAGGGCCGCTACCTCACCTTCGAATTCGCCGGCTTCGGCCTCGCCAACAACCACGGCCGGATAGGCTTCTCGCGGGCGTCGTCCACGCACAACGATATCCGTCAGCGGTGGGTGCTGCACCAGCAGGGCGATGCGGATAGCAATGTCTTTACCATTAGCAGTGCGCTGGATGGGAGCTATATCTCGAACAAACTGGCTCTGAGCTCGAATAAGGGTAGTGCGCAGCAGTTTACGATTACGTATTTGGGCAATGGGAATGGGTACACGGCGCAGTTTGGCGGGCAGAGTTTGACGATGGGGGCGAATCAGCAGTTGTCGGCGTCGAGGAGGCGGCCGAGTAGGGGTTTTGATGTCTACAGTGTTACTTATCATTCTTAGTTTTGTGACGTGTGGTAGATGAGTTTGAGTTGATAGATGCTTTCTGAAGAAAGTGGCTGTTTGCGTTCGATGTCTACAAACTCTTCACCGCCTCGCCAACGTACTTCGCCAATGCGAGCATCTTCTCTTCCTGCAGTCGTCTTCCGACGAGTTGAATGCTGACGTGCGCGCCGTCGTAGATTTCGGGGTCGCCTGCGTTGATGTGCGTAAGTAGCTGTCTCAATGCGTAGAGGTGAATCAAACTTACAATTAGCCATCGTCTTCTCATCAACCTCACTCACGGGCTTGAAGTCAGTCAGTTTCTTATCCACATTCTTATCAACATTCGTAATTGGCACAACAGCGCTGGTATAATCCAGAGTATTGACCCAGACCGAATAGCCATAGTACGTATACTTGGTCGGTCTCGCCGCGGGGAACGGTGCCATGGGAGCAATGATAGCATCGACGGGTCTGCCGGTGTTGGTCAACTCCGCGGTGCTGTTCCAGTACTCCATGTATTGCTTCTGGGCCTCGCGCTTGGCGATGTTCGCAGCCATGATGTCTGAAGCGTTCGCTTCGGGTGTGTTGGCGACAATTACTTGCTGTGGCATGTCTTCACCAGAAAGCGCGAAGTCTTTGCGGCAGTCAGCTCCGCCATCGAAGCCCCAGCATTTCAGGCAGATGTCGACGAGCGTGGGGTGGTTGGGTGTTGGCTTCCACTCGATGACCTGGTGGCCTTGCTTTTCGACGGCTTTGACGGCCATTTCGATGGCTCGGGCGACGGGTGGCATGACCGTGCAGTTGCCGTCGTGGCGGAGGACGCCGAAGGATAGTTTGTTGGAGGCGCGTTGGATGGGGTCTGACACTGGGAGTTCTGCTTCGGGTCGCCAGGGAATCTCATGGACGAGTGGGTCGTGCAGCCATGGTCTTGTGCTTAGGAGAGCTTGCGTGACAAGGCGTAAAGCATCAGGGGTTGTTGCGATGGGTCCAACTACGCTCAATACGCTGTTCTGGCCGTCCATGCTGTTTGCCATGCCCTCGTACGGTAGTCTGCCAGTGGAAGGCCGGATGCCGTAGAGTCCGTTGAATCCAGCTGGGATTCGAATGCTTCCACCTGTCCTTACATTAGCAACTCTTTAGCGAGGTGACCATCTCGTGTCCTGACCAATGTCTGTTCCAAATCCTACGGGACTTCCACGAGCCCCTATCAAAGCACCCTCACCCCCTGAACTACCTCCGCAAGAAAGCAGCCTGTTCTTTGGGTTCATTGTGTAGCCAATGATGTTGTTGACAGTCTCGCCAGCCATAAGAGTGGCCGGGACACTGGTCTTGCAGAAGAGTGTCGCACCGAGACTACGCAGCTCACGCACCATCTCGGACTCGAATGTCTTCTCTTTACCCGTGCCTTTCTTGCCCTGGAAAGTCCCCAGCCAGCCGACATATCCCATCGACGTCTCCACGCCCTTGACATGGAATTGGTCTTTCAACGACACCGGCAGGCCATGTAGGAGACCGAAAGGCTTCTTGTGCTCCGCATAGTACTTGTCCAGCTTCTCCGCCTCTTCTATCGCCTGATCAAAGAATATCTCATGCAGACAGTTCAACAGCTGGTGAGCAATGGCTGCTCGGTGACAGAAGGCCTTCGCGACCTCGACAGCTGTCCACACGCCTGCTGAAGTATTCTTGACGATACCCACGGCATCTGTCTCTGTGATCTCGACCTCTTTCTTGTCCAAGAACTGCTGGATGTATGGCCCAGTGATGTCTCGCTGCTCTTCAGGCGAAGGAATCGTCGGTATACGCCATTCCTTTGGGATCAAGCTGAGGACTGCCTCTGCCTTGTCTTTGCCAGCCTTCTTCCAGTCTGCCATGGCGACGATGTCTCCCTTGAATGCAATCTATCGTGAGGAGAAGCTCCAAATCTTGACAGTCTCTTCGATTGTGAAGGCGAGAATCCGGGCTCAAGTAGAAAAGACAACGAGATGAGAGATTAGTGAAAGACTGAGAGAATACTCATCTATTCCTAAGCCAAACAAAGATGCAGTCCCAAGACGGTACTCGTCAACGTAAGAGTGCGAGATGTGCGCGGCGCCGCCGACCTTCCCAACCTGGCCGCCGGCGGGGTTGCCAGAGCTCTCTGTTGAAGGTCTGCCGAGCTTCATCTTGTTCTCGCTCTGCTTCTGGCCGAGCACGAAAAGTGTAGGGCGCGGAAAGTCACACGGAGGGGAAGGTGTGCGGTGCAGATAGGCATGGGGGGCGTCGTCGCTGGGGAGATAGGGCGAAAGGATGGAGAAGAGGTCTGTGCTCAACATTCACTTCGATCACGCCACTCTTTCCTTGGCAGGAAGACAATACTCCTTCACCAGTACTCCTTCGGCAGAAGACGCACGCTCCAGCCTAACGTCATCGAATCTCCATCTCACCCCGCTCGAGATCGCAAGAATGATGGAATTAATTCCATCGACATCTGCAAGAGAACCCCATTCAACGAGGCAATCAGAATGGCGACGTACAAGAAGCCTCACAAGGTCGATCGATGAGCCGACGGAGGAGCCCGAGGCCAGATTCTTCTGCAATCCGTTGGCCAGTTCTTGAACATCTCGATCTTCGCTGCTGTATAGTCTCAGACACTGGCGGGACTTGACGATGCTCCCAAGGCTCCATTGCCCTTTCCGTGGCTGCAGTCCTGCTCTTAGGATATATTGCAATAGATTCACAAGAGTTCGCACTGGGGTCAACATGCATACTTGAACCAAACAGATGTTCCTGCAACGGCTGCATCTCGAACGTGCAGGACACGGGTGGGCATCGTCCTGAACAATCAGCCAGCCAATATCAAGCCACATGTTCCGAAATGGAAGTGATGCGAGGCATCGTGCCGTCTCTCTCACACCTCATCTGGAGCGACGAGAGAGTCGTCTTTGAAGGTCTGTCATCTCGTCTAGCGATGCTTCCACAGCATGTGTTCGTCAGGATCGTTGTGCTGGCGGGCTTCACGCTCGTGCTTTTCCTCTTGTACTCTAATGCATCCCTTCTTCATGGATATGTGGCGAGAGTAGGATGGCACAAAGGGGGCGAGGTCGCAGAGAGCACTCCAGCCCAATCAACATCGCATCTAGAAGGTGATAAGGTGATCGTAATGGGCAAACTGCAGCACGAGGATACCAGCTGGGTTCAGGAGTACCTACCGGAGTATGGCCCTAATGCTATGTGCTCTGAATCCGGCCATACTCACCACCTCACAGTTGGCAAAATGCTATCTACACCGTGGACAACACCAGCGCAACACTATCAACGCCTCGCAACAAAGGGCGAAAAGCAAATCCATATCTCCTGTACATCAGCCAGCACTACCACGACCCCCCATCCGTGATAGCCTTCCTCCACTCGCACCGTGCCGGGTTCCCGGGAGGATGGCATACAGATGCACCAGGCGTCGACAACGTCATTGCCATCAAGACCCTCAACCTCGACTTCGTGCAACGCAACGGGTACGTGAACATGCGCTGTCAGTGGGAGCCTGGATGTCCGGACTGGGTGCAGCGTCTCCGCAGCGCAGACAGCGACGACCCCGAGAACCTGGAGCGTCACATGCCTGAGGGTTGGCGGGAGTTGTTTGGGGAATCTAGCGAAGTGCCCGATGTTATTGCCACGCCGTGCTGTGCACAGTTCGCCGTATCCAGGGAGCAGGTGCTGGAGCGGCCCTTGGAGGAGTACGAGTGGTACCACAAATGGCTCATGGATACGGATATGAGCGACGGGTTGAGTGGTCGTATATTTGAGTACTTGTGGCATATCATCTTCGGCAAGGATCCCGTGTATTAAGTGTTCTCGCTTTTCGTTAGAGACATCAACGCTGACGGAAGAAAGCTGCCCTGAATTAGCCACGTGCTATCGTGATGTGTATAATAGAGAATACAATTCGACGGAGTGGGAGCTGGAAAGACAGAAGATGATAGACGAGTGGAACAGCAGACAGAGCGAGGATTGAAGTGGGATCAATGACCAGGTAGCCGCGTCGGGCTGCTTGATGCTCGTATTTACCAACGCCTCTGACGATCATGTGAATCCAGCGCCCAAAACACCATCCCATGCCACGAGCCAAAAATCCACATATCCCGCCCGCCTCTCACCAGCCGCTCTCGACCGCCCGCACATTCTCTTCCCAAGTATCTCCCGTAAATCTGCTCAGGGCTATGCCCTTGAGCTCGTCTGCATTGTTCTTCTCGTCCTGCTTGATCAGGAGAGCGTATGCGCGAGCCAGCGCCTTGCACGCCTGTGCCTCTCCGAAGCCGCCGTTCATGCCGACCTCCTTCTCGTCGACCCACCGCTCCTCCACCGCCTCATCCACCACTGCCGCCTCGAACAGCGCCCTCGTGAAGTCGAGCACAGGCTGTCCCGAATGCAAGATGAAAGCTGCGGTGACAAGCGCGCTTAGGATTTGCTGCTGCTCGCCGTCTGGTATCGTTGCTGGGAGCTTGGTCGGCATTGTTGTGATGGGGATGATGTAGCTGTTGGGTAAGATCCGCTCTTGTGTACAAGGGGCACACGAATATAGGTGACCTACTCTCTGTGTATTGTGTATGAAGAACGAAGCGCTGTGTTGGTGTGTTGGTGATCTGATGCTTCTCTGGGTGTTGTTTTGTATCTTGCTGTGTTTGTGCGACGAAAGTGCGTGCTGGTGAGCGAATATTCTGCAGCACAAGTTGAAACAAAATGCGGCCAACAGATCTCGCTTAATCAAACAAATCATCGAGCGCCCTCATCACCGCGACATGCACGGGACTGTAGGTGATGATTCTATTATGGCCTTTCACTTGTCAGCGAAGCTCCTAGACACATTCACATTCACTCACCTCCAAACCCCACAAGTTCGAAGCGAAGTCTTGGCCTTCCTTCACGTTTCACGTCCAGCACAGCAGCACCCTGACTGCCGTCGATGCAGTCCTTTGCATCTATCTCGCTCGGCTCAATCGCGCTGTCTGCATCTCTCTTGCCGAGCACCCGTCGACATATCATCTCTGTTTGCTGATACGGGATATCTCTGTCGTTCAAGGCATGGAGTATCTGCACCGAGCCCATGCCACGCTCGCCACTATGGAGCTTCAAGCTGCCTTCAAGAGCATTGTAGTATGCAGTAAGTCGCTCAGCAGTCAACCACTGGTCCACCACCTGCGACAGGAACATGCTGGCTACGTAAGGCACCCGCCTGAGCGGTAGCAGGAGCGGCAAGACTCCACCGATCTGGTAGGTGAGCAACAGTGTCGGCACACTATTGAATGGTGCAGCAAGTATCACACCTGCAAAAGTAATCGGCTTTGGTGTCGGCTGAGACTGCAGTAAAGGCCTCAACTCCGCCGAAGTCGAGGGTATCAAGTCGCTGCCAGGATCCGCAAAGTGCAGAGCCACGGCGCTGGAGACGGCTGTTCCAAGGCTTTGGCCCACGATTACGATCCGCTCTGATGGAATCTTTGCAACATTTAAGACCCAGTTGACAAGAGCGACACCATCCGCGATCAAGCCTGCTTCGGTAGGCGACCCAGTGGAATGCCCGAATCCACGGTAGTCGATCGTCAGAACATGTGCGTCTGGCTGAGCCGACATGTAGCGATTCGTGGCCGGACGAAAGTTCTGTGCGATGTGGCCGGCATTGCCGTGGACTGCCGAGCCCATGTGAGCATATAGGGATTAACATCAGAGACAAGACACTCACAGCTTATGATAACACGAGCATCGCCGCTCGTGAGAAGTTTGAACGCAACCGTATCCGTCACATGCTCAATGGGTACCTTCGGCCGACGCTTTTCTTCTCGGATCTCTTTCTCGTTTCGCGAATACACATCCAGCGGTAGCACATGCCAGGCGTACAGCGTCTCACCATCCGGCGTCTGGATGTTGAACGGCGTGACTTGGTTCTTCGCAAATCCAAAGCTCTCACCATCGCTCAAGTCATCGCCCATCCACAATGTATTGAATCGATTAGCATACAGAGCGCTGGGTCAATTAGCTTTTATTTCAAGATGAGGCAATTCTATCGCTTCGCTTACAATCTCTGCATGGAGGGAGTCAGCAGCACCCCGAGCAGTACGGCATAGAAGCCAGCTGCACCGGCGAGGCCCAAGGCCACCTTTCCCAGTAACGCCGGCGCAGATGGCATTGTTGATGGTTGAAAGTCGAAAGGAGATGGAGTGAAGTGGCTGGGTTGTGAAAGGTGAGGTCTGATTCCGTGCTTTGATTGGCTGAAGACTGGCGCAGATGCCAAAAGTGGTGGTATCAATGCACTACAGCCTTGTATGCGGCAAGGAACAATTTCCGAAAGGATTTGAGATCATGTTAAGGTAGGAATGAAGCTAGTTGAATATGGACCGCTTTCCGTTGATCAGCACGACTTCAACCCACTTCCCATCACTGCACTCACAAATGGCTCTTCACCCCATCCTCCACCGGCTCGACTTTGAACTCTTTGACCATAGCAGAACCATTGGTGATGATCAAGCCAATCCCACCAGAGCCATACTCCCCGTCCTCAGCTTCCAGCACAAGTTGACCGCCAACGTATCCTTGCAATTTCTTCCCCTTCGCAACGATCGCCACATCTATTGCGTTGCAAACTTGCCACTCGAGACTCTTGCTGGCCAACTCGATCCTCTCGTCATCACGGGCCTTGACAAGCGCAATTTTATTGCCTGGTTGGAACAATAGCCCATACCATCTTCTCAGCCCTCTGTATCTCGCACACGGCCCGCATGGTCCTTCGTTGTTGCTAATGAGATCGGAGAGAGTCAACTTGTAATCGAACCAGTCTCGGCAGCCAGTGAAGATGCCTCCCTCACCGTACGACTTGGAAGCAACGAAGTTCGAAAAGTTCGAGGGGAAAGTATCGACGCTATCGATCCAAGCACGGCGCCATGGTTGATCAGGAGGTGGCGGCCAGCTCTTTGCTATCTTCTTGGGAGTGGCAAAGGTGGTATTGGGCGTACCAGTCCATTTGAGATAGTCCAGCCAGACAGTGCCTTTGAGCCGCTTTGCACTGGGGGTTGAGATAGCTAGTCCAATCTTGTAGATGGGCTGATGATCGAGTGTGTCCGGAATCGTCCATCTGTAGAACATCTGCGTCAGTTACTTCTCACCTTGTCAAAGAACCTCGCAACTTACTCGAGAGTCTCGCTTGCGCCGGGTTTTAAGGCTGAAGAAGGTCCATCCACGACAACGAGGGCCTTCGCATCACCATAGTGTTTGAGACGAAGCGTCACCTTGACAGTCTGATCCTCAGTAGCGTCAGCAGTCACCACTGCCTTCACCTTTTGGCCAGGATACAGCAGCGGAGAAGCTTGAAGAGTATAGTGCGACGGGATAGGCAACTGTTCTTCAGACATGAACGTGTCGGTCATGACCTCGACAGGATCATTTGCAATGCTCAGTCCTGCTAGTCCAATAGCCAAAGCAGGTCCATTGGGTCCTTGTCCCTGCTCGACAGCAACAAGACCGTGAGGTCGATCATCGTTCTGTTGCATGAAGCCTTGAACGCTGCCAGGGAGCGAGAAGTGGTATTGAGCACCTAAGAGAGGTTAGTTGCAAACAGAAAAAAAGCAAATGAAATGCGACTTGCCGCTTCTAGGTGGTGGCAAAGGCGATTCTCCAGCAAGCTGGCGTCCAAAATTTGTAAGGTCGTAGGCGATGCGTGCACAGTTGTTAATAGAGTATCCTCCATCTGCACTCGAGTTGACCGCACGATCAGCTAGCGGGCCTCTCCAATCAGGACCAGTCTCGAAACCATCGAGACCGTGCATGAGGCCGAGTAGAGCGCCCATGTTGCCGCCATTAGAATCTGTATCCCACCCGCAGGTGACAATGATGTGGATGCCTATCATTTTCAGCAAGCCTTCGATCAAACGGACTGACATCTTGCGGGGCTTACCTTCATCGAATGAGTGTCCGCCATACAGCAGACTCAAAATCTTGATAGCATGGTTCGGTATGACGTGACAAGCGCCTTTAAAGATGTGCATGCCGTAGTTCTCCTGAATGCGGGTGAGGGTCTTTTCCCAGTCGCCATCTATCTTCGCCCATTGACGAACGTCTGCAGTAGATCTGGCAATATCGCTGTCTTTCGGGATGAATCGTAGGCCCGTATCGATGAGATGATCGACATCCTTCGAATTGAACGCTTCGGCTTCCATTGCGGCCTGTACTGATCGTCAGCTTTACAACTTCAAGCCATCACATTGATAGTACCCAGGACATTGCTCCGTACGCGGCTTCACCATCATGACTGACTGAAGCTGCTTCCTTCGCGAGCTTTGCAGCCAGATCAGGATTACCTGGGCAGCACAATCCAAAGCCATCGATGAAGATCTCGCCTCCAATCTGCTCGGCGACGATCTTGCCATTTTGCTCGATTGATCCGCTTTTAGGCGCTAGCAACTCATATTGATAAGCTGTTCTCCGTTGAATCACTTGAAGAGGTCTCACCTGGAATACCAGCCTTTAAGTTCAAGTACGCCGTATGCTCCGTTGAGATCCCTCTGCCTAGATAATCAAGAAAGTATCAGATTCGAAAGCTCAGAACATGTGTATGTTGTATAGACGCCTACCGCCCCACCAAAATATGCTTTTGTTCTCGACAGTTTGGT
Organism: Zasmidium cellare ATCC 36951; assembly: GCF_010093935.1. Lineage (NCBI taxonomy): Eukaryota > Fungi > Ascomycota > Dothideomycetes > Mycosphaerellales > Mycosphaerellaceae > Zasmidium > Zasmidium cellare. Next base: position 145,119 of record NW_022987002.1, on the reverse strand, counting down.
TGAGCCTGACCAGGTCATGTTAGCGCCTTCCCGGTATTGAGCAGGCAGGTAAAGTGTTTCGTACCAAGTCTTGCCTATTTCTTCCGATGACAGATTCGCCTTCATCCCATGCTCTTCCAGAGCTCGCACCATGACAAAAGTGCAGGTCACATCATCGTCCGTCACAATCAGAGGCCTTGAGCCAGACTTGAACAAGGGAGAATCAATCTTGTGGTTGACATAGTATCGAACATAGCCTAGCTTCGAGAGGATTGCTTCTCGTGGCAGGCCCTCGAACGGTCGGCCCAGAGAAACGCCCACGACCTTGCCGATGACGCCAGCGTAAACCCTTTCCAGGTGGTCTTGTGGGAGAGTCATCTTGGGTGTTGATACTGGATCGATTATTCTGAATGGCAAAGCAGGGAGTTTTGAAGTGTTCTCTTTCGCAGAAGACTCCAAATGAGGAGGTTGTGCATCGGATTTTAGATCCTCTTTTGACGTGCATCCTTCGATCAGGCTGTAGGGACGGCAGTTGCGTCGGTTGACACGGCGATTGTGCAGACTTTATGCCATACTCTCGGTTGCAACAGCTAAGGTACATGTATTCTCACAGTGTTGTTGTGGTCGACAATGTGACCGATGTCAGAAGCTCCCGCAGCTTCCCCACAGCCACATGTATTCTGTGCATGCTCGAAGTTGGGGAAGGGTCGAGTGGGCCAGCCCGATTGGCCTTCGGTACGACCTGTGCATTTTTGCCGGGATGGACCACATGTAGACTTCATATGGTCACTACTCATCGATGCCTTTCATCCCGACTCCTTGACCATCGTGTGCTTGTGGTCGGCCTGCCCTCCATCCGATGCCGCTCCCTCGCACGCCGACGAACCGTTCCTGGGCACTCGAGGTACTTTGGACTCTCGAGTTGTGGAGCTCGAAGACATTGCCTGATTGATGTACGTGGGACAATCTGGCCTCAGATGCCGTCCTACTCTTGGCTCTCGTGACGCAGTGAATAAGTGGGAACGCGAAGCCTCACTCCACTGCCAAGGTCTGTCTAGCCACATGAGTCACTTTCACAGCATAGCGCGGTCCGGAGGAATGAATAATTGAGATGAAGAGGACATCGCCCTCGAATTGGGCGACACCACTGCTTCATTACCGCCAAATGGTGTCAGAGTACAGTTTCCACGACCCCTTGAAGTTTCATGAAAATAGGGGTAGGCTTACAAATGTACCTTTGAATATCACGTCTATGCAAACAACCATGAGCACAGTGAGCGCTTACAGTCCGTTGGGAAATGGCCGAGCGATCGTCCCTGTTGCATGGGTTGAGAGTCATCAGATGGAGACAAATCTGAATCATCATGCGTCTTACAAACTGCACCGCTTTGGGTGAGGCCCATTTGCTCGCCCGACACTTTGATCGTCTTGAACAACCGGACGCTGAATCTCACTCTCAGAGGTCAGCATTCGACTCAAGCGACTGCATTCGCGACCTGATCGAAGAAGAATATGACATTGGTCATTTTCACCTCACAGCTGTGTTGGCTGATCACAATCAATGTGAGAGCGTAACTGTAGGCACCATGTCTACGAATAATCGGGAATGACGGACTACTAGTGTCAGAGAACCGTTGCTATGTGGCAGAGCCCATTTCTTCTCCCGCTCATGGTAGAGTTACCTACGCAGCCAATTTACCTCGACTTTCCTCGAACAGTAGGCTTGGTACAGAGATAATATCGAGAATTCCACGTCGTACGAGACAAGACATCTGGTCGATCGTAGCAAAATCAGCACGGTATTCTTGAAGCTCGTCTTCGCGGCTGGTATGCAATTCCACGAGGCGGCATCAGTCTTTCTGTCGTGGGGATATGTTGGCATAGCGACTACGAACGACTGGATCATTGCACAAGTTGGACATCTTACTGCGTCTTATCCATCGCCAGGCTTGACCCACACCTAGGGAGGTCCTCCAATGCATCTTTTGGCAAGACAGTGTACCGAAGGGGAAAGCCGGATATGGCACTTCGAAGAGCACGTATACTACCATGGAGGCCTATGAGACCCGGATGTGTCAAAAGGTGATTATTGGGAAAGCCGAAGAGCAGAGGCAAGGAACTAAGATAAGGCTGAAGAGCAGCCCGCTTGGCGATACAGGGGCAAGTTCGAGATAACATCTTCGTCGTTGCTGCTATCTTTGTGGGATTCTTCAGTAATGAAATCGATTTTTAGATCTCGCCGACTGCTTTGTGGATCCGGTAGCAAGGCTCCTTGTCACCATGAGTGTCGACTAGCCGCCAAGGCTCCGATTGACGTCCGTAGAATGAAGCCATGATGTTGCGTCGGCTTTGTCACCTGGTCTGTGGTTGTTACAAAGCCGGCCTTGGCTATCACGTTTGAAAGAGCATCTCTAATGCTTCTCTTTCTCTTAGATAGTGTCTTGTCTACAATACGGTTATCGCTCTTGGCGGCTTCATTCAGCCAACCACGTATGCGCAATGGACAGTTTCATTGCGCAAATTACCGCATGCAGTCGAGATCGTCAGCCTTCGTGAATCTTGGCACTAGGCCGAGTCAGCACCTTGCCGGTCGTAATGGGTCGGAAAACGCTGCGGCGAGTGTTGACGGTGAAAGTCTTGGGTGGTGGTCGGTGTTTCGCCGTTGCGGTGGTCCCTTCGAGGAAAAACACATTGATAGAGTTGTGCAGCAACACGGCTGTCTCGCGGATAAACGAGGCATATCAGGACCCTTCGTAAAGCCAACGAATCAAATGCGTGGAAGACTAGCTGGCCAACGGTCGAAGAGGAACATTAGGGGCACATCTGGCTCGTCGTCGCCGGTAGCGCAAACTCAAATCGCTTCCACTTCACCCTATGCTGTGTGGCTGTGAGATGGGCCTTTTCCTACACAAAAGCGACCCGTCATGGCGTCCGTAGATTCCATTCCGTGCTTCGATCGAGCTCGTACAGCAGCAGCCTTACCGTGCCCTGCAGCACCGCAGACGACATGACTGTTCCCATCGTAAGGCAGAGGGCGAAGGCACCGGTGCGTGGTCTCGATCAACCAGCGCTCTTCACATATGTTTCAGCTGCTAACGAGGAGGCGTAGAAAACACGCACAGGCTGCAAGACTTGTCGCCAACGACACATCAAATGCGACGAGACCAAGCCCGCATGCCAGCGATGCGCTCGATCGGGCCGGCAGTGCGGAGGCTACGATACCGTGAAGAACCCTAACGATGTCAGGAAGCTGCCATTTGTGCAGCCCAAGCATTTGAGCCCGGGGACTGCCCTCTCGCCTGTCTTGCAGTCGCCTGGAGGATCGCTGCAGCGTATGGGCACTACCGAGCGCAATGCTTTCGACTACTTTCGCATGCAGACTGTTCATCAGTTACCGGGGAATGCGTGGCTGCTGTCGTGGGAGAGGCTATCGATTACTGCGAGCCTTACAGAGCCCGCCATTCTTCACGCCATTATTGCGCTGGGATCGCTACATCAGGCGTATGGCATTTTCTCACCGTCACACTACATCAAAGGCTCCTCGGTAGACCATAGCCTTCATGACTTTGCGATCAACCAGTGCAACAAAGCCAGTACGTCAAGCCATTTTCTCCAAATTGCGACAAGGCTGACACGTGGCTAGTGGTGCTTGCAAGTAGCCACATCGGCAACCTCTCGTCGACCAGCTCCGATGCGGAAGTTCAAGTCGTCATGCTAATGTCGCTGCTCATGTTCTGTTTCGAAGTCTGGTGTGGCCAAGATCTTCGAGCCAGTTTCCATCTGCGAACTGGCCTTCGCATTCTCTATGACCGCGTGAAACTCCCCGGCGACACTTCGTCCGCGGAGAAGAAGCGCCTGGTCGAGGTCAAAGTCAATCCACAGAGCGATATGGATATCCTGCTACAGACGGTGAGTAGCATTTCAAATTTTGCGCAGAAGGATTCACGGTGACTAACATTTCAACAGTTCGTCCGACTCGACATGGACTTGACGATCCAGTAAGTTGCTCACAGTGCACTCGAAGAGGTTTTTCCAACTCCGTAATGACCGTCCTTTCACAGGGGCCGAACAGATCCATTCCTGTACCCCGTGATAAAAGAAGACATCCCCTCCGTCTTCTCGTCACTACAAGACGCCATGGTCTATCTAGATGCCCTCGCCGCCTCCATCCAGGACGTCTACCGCCAAATTTTCGAGCGAGCATTAGGAGGTCTTCGCGACGATGGCGTCGGCGACCTAGATGACGACAGACTGTGGATGCTGGCTTCCGTCCACTCGCGGACCATCGACTTGTCATCAAATCCGGACCTCGCGGCTCGAGTAGATCAAGGCAAGCGCGACGTGAGCAGATGGATGTCTGCGTTCGCCTTCATCCCCTTTACGTCTGATCGACAATCGGCGCATCTGTTAGCACAGATCCAGGCATTTTGTCTGTGGCATGAAGTTTCCTTTTGGCGAGAATCGAATGAGATGCTGCTGGACCGATTCGAAGAGCAGTACGACTACATACTGGGCCTTGCTGAACGATACGTGGAACTTCACCGCCATGGAAGTCCGCCGAGTAGCCCGGGTTCTCCTGGCAGTGACTCAGATTCACGAGGTCGGTCTCCCTCTGATGCAAATCGAATGTTGACACCCACTAACACGATACACAGGATCAACACGACCAGCGTTCTCCCTCGGCACTGGCCTCGTTCCGTGCATCTTCGTGATTGCCTTCAAATGCCGCAAATCCTCCATCAGGCGAAGAGCTGTCGATCTCGTCCGCTCGATCAACCTCACCGGCGTGTTTGATGCTTACTGTGTTGCATCGTTCTGCCAGACAATCATCGACATCGAGGAGAATGCTGCCAGACAAATCCTTGGCACCGACATTGATGACTTTCAAACCCATCAAATTCCTAGAGAGGCGAGGTTGATCGATGTGAACATGACAGAATGGTCGAAAAGCGAATTCTACAAGTCCGATCATTGTAGAATGGTGTATGCGAAGCTGGGCGAAGAGGGGGAGATTGCAGTCGGGCTGAAGGATTTCGCCATTGTGAGGTCGACTACACCCATCGAGATTGATCCGAGGCTTTTGGGCTGCGAAGGTTGAGCACAGTTCGAGATTGAAGGAGAATCCGCTGTTGACTTGGAGTGGATGCCGGGCCAATTCTTGGTGAACATTTGCAACTCGAGCAAGTCGGACGGCGATCAGGTCGGACAAGGATGCAGTCCGGCCGAGTCTTGACTACTGAAGCAGAGTGTCAAAAGAGGACGATAGTCAGGGCCTGGCAAGAAGAAAAAGAGCCCGGAGTCGATGACCCCGACGTTCAGTGGCCAGATCACTTGGACAGCATCTCTAGGCTCTTCAGGTGACGTGACTCGTCTGTCACCGCCATCCTCTAATCCCCGACAGAGTCAACGATTTCGCACTCGAGGTCCTTGTCCATCAGGTTGTTGAGTACGTTGCCTGCTTCTTTCAAGCAAGCCTCTAATGCAATCCGCTGTTCCGCAAGCTCCTGTAGCGTGTTTGCCGCTCGACCGTTCGCCCTTTCCAACCCTTTCCTGTACTCGCGACCCAGCTGTGACAGCTGCTCAATGCCTCGCACTTGTGGTTCGTATGCGTATCTTCTCTGATACTCGTCTGCTACAGCAAAGGGTGGCAATTGCGCGATTTGTTCACACACGGCCAAGTACTGCTTGCGAACTGGGGTCGTCTCCTCGAGCCGTTGTCGAGCGGCTTCGCCTGCCTGTATATTCTGCTCCATCGCCGCTTGAAGGGCTGCACAAGTGCTCTTCTTGCGCTTGATGTCACTTCGGTAGTTATCGACGGCAGCGAAGTGTTGTTCTTTGCGCTTTTTGATCTCGTCGAGCAGTCTGTCTACGTTGGACAAGTCATTCATGCCCACGAGAATCTCTTCCGGAAGGTGCCACTTTGGAGGGCTTGCTATCTCTAATGATGTGTCAATATTGTCCGTCGACGTTTGCATCGCCGGCAGAGCAGTGCAGAAAAGATGCCGCAAGATGTCAACGTCGAGCTCCCGTCGGTCAACGTCGGTAGTACGCAGGATGGCATCTGCGACTGCATACAAGCCACACGAAGCAGCGTCGTCCTGTTGAGCGGCATCACGGGCCCAAGTGACGTACCAATCTAGGTCGTCTCCAACAGTCAGCCGCTTGCAAAAGGTTTGAAGCCTGCGCTCAAAGTCGCTATGCGAAGTTGTCCGCAGTGAGTCCGCCACGATGCAAGTGCGATGTGCTGGACTGATCGTAGCAGTTATCCAGTGCGTATCATCAGACATTGGTAGGACCACTAGGGGAATTTCGTCGGGGTGCCTCTTCATGAGAGGACGGTAGTGGCCCTGTTGGTCCATTGCAGCACTCGGATCAACCACATGGTGAGCTTTCGACAGCAGGACATTCAGCAGACAGGAGACGGACGTCGACGACAACCACTCTCCCTGGCTGTCGAAGGACTCGCAACGCTTCGGCAGCATCATCGCCAGCACTTGTCGGCTTTGATGAACGAGATAGTGTGGCGGCTGAGTTCGAACGAGCAGGGCTCCGTTTGCGGGGGACTGACGCTGCGTCGTTGGAGACGGTCGTCAGTGACCAGGCCAGTGGAACGGCATTTTGCCGTACTATGTCCTCGTTGTTGCCATCAGCCTCGGTCGAGAGGACAGCCGGTGTGTTTGAAACGTCAAATGTTGGGGCATTGATGGTATTTGAGCCCTGTCCTTGTCAGCAGTGGACGGCTATATAATCGTTGGAATACCTCGGCTCTACCAGGTCGGACATGGAGACGATACTCAGTAACCATCTGTAGGCTTTACATTAAGAATAGATTCCACTTACGTCAAAATCCCGAGAACTGCTCTCCGCTGGAGAAAACCGAACAGAACGCCGTGGTCGCTTGCCTTTCGAGCGTTTGCCGCTGCTGTGCGAACCGCCTGTAGCTGGTTGTGGTGAAGACGAGCGGAGTCGTTTTGCAGGCGCGGAATTGGGCTGGTGGGTCGGGGAGAGGTCCGCTTGATATGTACGCGGGCGTGACTTTGAAACCAGAGGATCCGAAGGGATGTCAAGAAGCGAAGTAGGAGGAGTGGGCTCGCAGCGGCCGACACGAGGGTTCGGCGAAGGGGATCGATGGTCCTGGGGACGAGTCGGTGGCGCGGTGCCAAGCAATACGCGGATCACGTCGTCGGAGTCTTGGGCGCCGGTACTGGCCGCCTCTTCGAGAGCGCAGCGGTCAGAGGAAGCGTGGCTAGTAGGAGACTTGCGCTTGCCCTGGGCTTGGAGGACAGCGACGGCCTCGGCGTGGTCGGCTGGCTTGAAGCGCTGCGGGCGGTTGCGATGAGGCGACTTGCTGCGCTTCTTGGTGTCTTCCGCGCGCTTGTGCGCTGCTTGCACGAGTGCGCGCAGGTAGTCGTCGGCATCCCAGCCGGCTTTGGCGGCGGCAACCAAATGGCGGGCAAAATCGCCCTTCAAGTCCGTGCGAAACAAGCCCAACATGTCGAGCATGTCGACCTGCCAGCTCCCGAGGCGGGGCCGGAGGGAAGGTGTACTGCCGGAAGCGGGGGCGGGGGTGGGAATGCTATCGTCGTCGGCATTGGCATCTCCAGAGGCCATGAACGGCGTCAAGAATGCTTGTACAGCAGGCACGTCGGCGCCGGGGCCTAGGAAAATTGTATAAGAATTGCGCAGGTGTTGGCGATGGGCGTCTGTGAAGAACTGCTGGACGCGTCCCAAGGGAAAGGTGCCGTGCTTCGCGGTGAAGGCGTCGTAGAAAGCGAAGAAAGCGTTCAGAGAGAACGAGGGCGTTACCAGGGCATCGCAGACGGCCGCGCAGTTGTCGAATGTTTGGAGTGCCTCGCCGTCCAGCGCAATGCTGTCGACACGGTTGCTTTCATCTCGCATTTTCGTATAGCGGCCGTTGGCACGTTCTGCACTGCTGCTGCTGGTGCTCGCCCGCGTGACCCTTTTGCCAGCTGCTTTGCCTTTGTCCATGGCTAGCGAGCATCGGGGCGGCGGTAGCAGCGATGTGACTTGAAATAGGCCGGGCGAGTTGTTCGTATATGTAGTACAGTATATAGTGGTGGCTGGGGCAAAGGTACCCGATTGGATTTAAAGCGGAGACAGCGTAATTCTCAGACCAGCTGGCAGCCCCTGTCCTCCTTCGAACCTACCTCACCCTGTCAACATCGACCGATCAGAATGCCAGATTCTGTCGCGCTCGTACTCTGTGCTGCCAGCAACCATGAGTCTTCTCTCTTATTGTCAAGCTCCGGCATCCATTGTCACTAGCATTCCAAGTATTGCCCCGCAATATGCAAACAAAGACACAAAGGACTATGTCACGAACGCAGCAATGCACGCGAAGTATGGAGATAGATTGTGTATATTGACAAGAACTGCGATGAGGCGCTTCATCACACACAGTTCGTTTCTAAAGCCTGGCGCATCCAGCCGTCATGAGTCCACGACAGTTGATGGCCCTCATCGTACTCGCTACGGCAGTTTTAGCTACTATAGCGACCTCGAACGTAATCGTTGTCATGGCTGATGATCAGGGTAATGCTGTCAAAAAATCGGGCACTGGAGGAGGGTTCTAACCAGAAAGGTAGACATACTCCTAGACTCCATGTCAGTCATGCTGAACGTCAAGAGTCTCATCGCAGACAGAGGCATAACCTACGAACGCCATTACTGCACCGTCTCCTGGTGCTGCCCTTCACGAGTCAACTTCCTCACCGGCAAGGCTGCACACAACACCAATGTCACCGGCCTCGAAAGTCCTTGGGGTGGGTGGCCGAAATTCGTCAATCAAGGCCTCAACAAGAACTACCTTCAAGTCTGGCTCAGCGATGCTGGTATCAATACGTACTATGTCGGGAAGTTCATGAATGCGTATACGACCGAGAACTTCTACACGCCAGCGCCGAGGGGATCGACGGATTTTAGTATGCTCTTGGAGCCTGGCTGCTACGATTTCTTGAATTCGATCTGGAATGAAGGGAACAAGGTCGTGAAAAAGCCTGGTGTACACACGCAAAAGATCACAAATGACAAGGCTTTGCAATATCTTGACGATGCCGCCGAGTCCAAGAAACCATTCTTTCTCATGGTGGCTCCAGGTGAGTGTTCTCACGATTTGGATGATTGACTACTGTTTCGAGTGCATAGCCTGACCCGAAACAGTCGCGCCTCACGTCGAGATAACGCAGAGTGGTGTTGTGATTAACCCACCTCCAATGCCCGCACAGAAAGGATTGTTCAACGATCGAGTAGCTCCAAGAAGGAAGAACTTCAATCCCGACGTATCGAGGTAAGCATGGCAGTGCTCTGGACTTTGAACTTCAGGGTAACTAACGCAATTGTAGTGGAGCCTCTTGGGTGGCAAACAAGAGAAAGTTGACAGAGAAGGAAGTGAAGGCTGGTGACGCACACCATGCTTCCCGGCTCCGAAGTATCGCTGGCATCGATGACATGGTCAAAATGATTGTGGACAAACTCAAAGACAAAAAGCTGTTGGACAACACCTACATCATCTACACGTCTGGTAAAACGTAGATCCCCTCTGAGGAAGATTTGACTAACAACACCCAGACAACGGCTACCACATCTCCAACCACCGCCTGCTCCCCGGAAAACGCTGCGGCTACGAAGAAGACATCAGCATCCCCCTCCTAATCACCGGCCCCGGCATTCCACAAAAGCAAACCTCCCGAATCGTATCCAGCCACACCGACCTCGCCCCAACGATCCTCAAACTCTTCAACATCCCCCAACGCCCCGACTTCGACGGCTCCGTGATCGAATACACCTCCAACGCCCTCAAAAACTCGAAGCGCAAAGAGACCGTCAACGTGGCGTTCTGGGACTCTGACGTTGCGCATGAAAGTGTGGAGCAGAAGAAGACGACAGCCGCGCAGGTGTATAATAATGTGTGGAAGTCGGTGCGGTTGCAGACGGCGTATGGGGATTTCTATTACTCGGTGTGGTGTGATGGGTCGAAGGAGTTTTACGATATGGATGTAAGTTCCCCCTATCACAAGCTCAAAAACCCTGCATGAAGAAGACTGATGAAAGTGATGAACAGGACGACTTCGCCCAAATGTCCAACCCCCTCCGCTCTCAAGCAGCGACAGCGGCGTACGCGAAGCAATACTTCTCCCGCCCCTTTCCGCAACTCCTCGCGCGCCTCGACACCCTCCTTCTCATCACCAAAACATGCAAAGGCGACTCCTGCCGCAACCCCTGGCGCGTGGCGTTTCCCAACGGCAAAGTCAAGTACTTGTACGATGCTATGGATGCGAAGTATGATGAGTTTTTCGCGCGGCAGCCGAAGGTGGACTCTGAGTGTGTGCCCGGGGATATTCGGGAGAGGTCTGGGCCGGCGGAGGTGAATGTTTTTGGTTGGGGAGGGAAGAGGGAGAGGGAGAGGAGGGGGTTGTGGGAAAGGGAGGAGGGATGTTAGGAAGTTGTTGCCTAGCTTTTGGAGGAGATGAGGGAGGGAAAGAGAGAAAATGGAGGGAAGATGAGAGTGTCGAGAGTGTCGAGAGCGTCGAGGATCCCTCATATCGGCTAGATGTAGGGCGACCCCGAAAGCAAAAAGTGTGCAAATCTACGCACGTGCCACCACATCCGTGATAGTTAGTGAGTGAGTGAATGTGTAGAAGCACTCAAATCACCTCTTCGAGCACACTCGCCAAAGATATATGGACCTCGAATCGCCAAAGAAATGCTTTTCTCTTAGGCCGGACAAAACAAGGACAGCTTCTGTTTCTTAAAATTCGCTTGGTTTCAACGTGACAACGTTTTCTCTCACATAACTACTACGACTACGGGAAGACACCGGAAGACCCTCTTACCCTTCCAGGAAAGAGGTAAGCCCAGGATTCGGACAAACTTGCCTTGCCTTCCAATTCGATTTCCAATCAAACATTTCTAATCGTGAGCTTTAGCAGTCAAGCGAAAAGCAAAGCAAACCGCTTAGATGGCCGTAGTAAGAATGCATCGCGATATGACCCCCAAACGAAGATTTGGGGTGGAAGAAGCGAATGGCTCTTGGGTCCGTCGGCCTACGCAGTGCCGCCCGCTCTACCCACCCGGGCTTATGCCTTTCCAAGCTGAGGTAGAGTGGATAGGAAAGTCAATTATTCAGCGGTTCTGATAGGCTAACTGTTCAGTACTACTATGCCGGTGAGCTGGGGAGGTAGAGCTATGGCGTCAGATGGGGAAGGTCTCTTTTTGAGATATAAATACATATGTGATGGTACAAGCCTACAAACATCTCTCACAAGATCAATTCTCCCTAGCGATCGTGCTTGCAGCCAAAAATGACCAACTCCACCACCCTCAACCCCGGCGCGCACTTCGCTGCCAACAGCGCCAGACGTCCTTTCAAAGAAACCGAATCCGAAAGACCAGACTGGGACACCACGCGCTCCGGCTTCTCCTGGCACAAAACGCTCAATCCCGCCTGGAAACTCGGCGATGGCGCCTCCAAGACCGCCGCACCGCCCAGCCAGATCCCCATCGACCCCTTCGAGGAAGGCCGCTCGCCCTTGTTCAACTACCGCCTCATCACCTCCGCTGTGATCCCCCGCCCCACGGCCGTCATGAGCACGCTCTCCGCGGACGGGAGCAGTAACCTCGCGCCGTACTCCTTCTTCCAGGCCATGTCGCACGACCCGCCGACGTTTGTGGTCAGCCAGGCGGTCTCCGGGGACCAGAGCAAAGACACGCTGAGGAATCTGCGGGAGACGGGGGAGTGTGTGATCAATCTGTTGAATGAAGATATCATCGAGGCGGGGAATGCTTGTTCGGTTCAGGCGCCGCATGGGGTGTCGGAGTGGGCGCTTTCCGGGCTGACGCCGGCGAAGGGAGAGGTCGTCAAGGCGTCGCGGATTGCGGAGGCGGCGTTTGCGGTGGAGTGTAAGCTGAAGGATGTTTATGAGATTCAGTCTCGGGCGAACCCCGGGTCGGTGTCGAGCGCGATTGCCATTTTGGAGGGTGTGCGGTTTTGGGTGAGGGAGGAGGCTGTGGATGAGGATCGGAAGACGGTCGATATGGCCAAGTCGAAGGCGGTGGGGAGGTTGTATGGGATTGGGTATACGAGGATCTTGGAGGGGTTCCAGATTCCGTGGCCGACGTGGGAGGAGGAGGTTGATCGGGCGGAGAAGGAGGGGTTGGTGAAGCCGAAGGTTGATGGGCAATGAGGTGTAGATGAGGGTCGAGTTCGTTGCCAATTACAGGTAGAACTGGGTTGTAGCGTGGTGGCTGGCTTGCCATCTTCATATGTGGACCTTGCAGATAGACATATCTTTTCACGTCTATGACTGCGATGCTTTTTCCTTCCTTGCTGATAGTCTTGACTGGCGGCATCACTTTAAAAGGACTCGTCCGATGTCGAGATGAAGTCGCTAGCTGCTGAGCCAGGAGGTCTTCCAGACAAGGCTGATTGTGCTCGAAGCAGTGGAGAGGTCTTGCAGAGATATGTTGTCATAGTATCATGAGACCTTCACCACAACATAGTAAAAGGCCAGTCCATCTGTGAGCCCATCGGTGTCGTAATGGAACCATAAGCATAGTGGACGACCTCGAGGGAGGATTGTTCCACAACCTCCAGTAAACGATAGGCGAACGAATTCGTTGAGACGACCCCTCAGCTTCTGCATCAAAGTCCCTGCTCTCTTCCCGCGAGCTTCGTAATCGTTCAACAATTAATAGCAGATGCGATCGCTGCATTCCAGAATGTCGTTCGCAGCCAGGCCATATCGAAGGGTAATGAGGTCCTCTCTCAAAGCTTGTTCAGCATCACGCTGCTTCGTAGCCTTTTCCCTGACTGCATGCTCCAATTCGGCAGCGCAACGAGTTCCCTCCTCTTCACCCGACATCAAGATCCGCGTGGCCAAGCGCTCGAAAAGAAGTGAAACGGAAAGACAGGCGACAGCCCACAATGCAAATGACAGTAAGAATTCCATGACTGAAGAAGTGTCGAAGTGTGAAATGGCAAAACTCACGCAGAAAGGTGAACGATGAAACCCCGCATGCTTATATGAGGATGCAGCATGCCTGGCTGTCACATGCTAGGAATCCGCTGTCTGGCGCCTCGAAGCGGGATGGCTCGGGTAACATGCCATGGATGGAGAGAGGAACGAATAGGTACAGTATTACTCGGGCTCCGATACGATGCGATATCCGACGAGGAGATGCGAGGAGGAGGTGGTGGTGGATAATGTCCGAGAAGCATGTGAAAGGTCAGCAATAGGGAAGAAAGTGCTGGAGAGCCGATCCATCGCTCGAGTGGCGCGGGTGGACCCGCATGCGGCTGATGCATCTACACGTGATGAAGACATAGATTAGAGTTTGATGCGAGGCGCTGGGCGGGACCTGCCTGTTTGGTTATTCGTAGGTCGTCGTTCAGCTGAAGGACGAGCGTTCGGCGAAGGGTGATGGAGAGACGAAACGACTGGACGGATGCGGATTTGATTGATGAGGAGATCGTCAAGCTGAGATGCTCTTGCACTAGTGCTGTGCAAGCGTGAACTCTGAGTGCTGGTGATATCAGGCGATTCGGACGGTCGCGCCTGCCGCTTTGCAGTTGAAGATGTAGGACAGGTGAATGTTGCTGTGCTGAGATAGGAAGTAGCAGCTCCCAAAGCACTTTCCATCGCATCTGGGGTTGGGCAGAATGATTGATCCGAGTGTAAGTTGTGTTGTCGCGGGCGGAGGCAGACGGGCATGTTCCTGGTAAGCGCCATTACTAAGAGGCGGCGTTGCGCTAGTAGCGAGAGCTGAGTGGAGGGACGACACAGACCAGCGACCGCGGGCGCTGCTCTTTAAAGCACATTTTGCCCCTTAACGTTCTCGTGCTGCGCCTTTCCTCTTTGCTCGATCTTTTAACCTGTTCAGTTTGCTGACGTCTCGACTCTGCTGCCGCAGCGAGTTAGCCATTTGCCGCATTCTCTCTGCCCGCTGTACCACCACACTCTGCGAAGACTTGGCTGCTGCTGCTGCTGCTGCTACCCGACTCCTGTCGCTGTGGGGAGTCGCTTCTGGTGCGTGTGTCTCTCTTGCTTGCCTGGTCTGGGGGGCTGCAGCGGGCGGGCAGGCGTCGTTGTTGCCAGCGTCGCGCATTCGTTGCATTCCTGCCCAGCCATCACCACCGCACCGACCACCCTGCACCAGACACTGGCCGCATTCGCGCATTTTGCTCGCATTCCCCCATCTCCACCCACTGACCGCGCTGCAGCGTAGACACCGACCGACTGCCTGACTGAGGCCGCCGAATTCAGCGTGCAGAGTCACCCATCACCGGCGAATCGGCCCAGCCCACCCCCACCAACGATTCCCGCCAGTTTCGCCGCCCGTGCCCGCCCAGCCAGCCAGCACAGCACAGCTCGCATCCAGCCTTAACTACTTGCGCAAGCTCCAAACAGGCAATCCATCTCCACACTCGCCGAATCCAGCATAGCGAGCCTCTGAGCAACCACCGCCGCCCACCACCACCGCCATGTCTGCAGAGATCGTCAGCCAGGACCCAGCCAACGACCACGACGCCGACGACCTCGAGAACGGCACCGTCGAGGCCCGCGGCGTCAAGCGACCGCGCACCTCCACCGCCCAGGACGACGACGATGACGACGACGACAAGCCTGGCCGCGAGCGCCGCAAGATCGAAATCAAGTTCATCCAGGACAAGTCGCGTCGCCACATCACCTTCTCCAAGCGCAAGGCCGGCATCATGAAGAAGGTACGCCCTTGACGCGCTTTGACACGTGCGATTCATCCACACTGACCCGCGACTCAGGCCTACGAGCTGTCGGTCCTCACTGGCACGCAAGTCCTGCTGCTCGTCGTCTCCGAGACTGGGCTGGTCTATACCTTCACCACGCCCAAACTCCAGCCGCTCGTCACCAAGCCAGAAGGCAAGAACCTCATCCAGGTAGGCGCGACTCCTCCATCCAATGGCATCCACACACATCCATACTAACACATCCCAGGCCTGCTTGAACGCACCCGAGCCCGCCGACTCCAACGACGTCAACGGCGATGGCTCCACGGTCGATTCGCCCGAAGAGCAGCACGCCGCCCCACCGCCCATGCCCAACAACATGCAAGCCCAAGGCATGCCCCGCAACCAGCCCCAGCAACCCTACATGACCGCCGACCAACAGCAAGCCCTCCAGTATCAGGCATATCTCCAGCAACAGCAAGCTGCCCAGCAAGGCGCCTACCCCATGCCGCCGCAGCAGCAGATGCACTCTCGAGGATAGGAGGCTCGTGAAGGCATACCGTCTCTGCGCGACGAACTCATCGACAGTAAGATGTCGCTACGACGCACTGACTGAGATGGGCAACGCAAGAGACCAGCGTCACGAGAAGTTTATGGGATGGAAAAGAATACCTCGAGATATGTTGGGAATGGGCATATGCGATACGGTGCGGTGCGTGGCGTTTTCGGCGGCGGCGTCGTCACAAGGGCGCTGGACTCGACTCGTCATGTGCGGTTGAAGCGAGGATATTGCGTGTATGGTGCTACTGCTGTTGCTGTTGCTTTCTGTTTGGCAGTCTCCCCTATCGTACTACGACCAGAGAGCAGTATCATTACTTCTGTGTTCAATCAACTTCACGGTGAAAGTGAAAATCGAAAAGCTTGTCGATTGTAATGAAAAGGCGGACGCGATGAATCGAGACCTGATAATGACAGTCAAGACTACAGTCTCTTCTGGAGTGGCCGAGCTTGGAGGAGTAGCTTCTTGTGTGTAGCATAGGTAGCGAAGATGGTGTTGGAAGACCGATCGTGCGTTTTCTTCTTTCCATCATCACCATTGTCATCGTTCGTAATGCATTTGGCTGCCGGACGAAGCCGATCTGGCTGCTAGCCATGGCTGCTAGCCATCTCCGTCAAGTCCGTGGCTGTGAGCCTGTGCAACTCGCACACTTGAAGCGCATGGTCCAGCGTGAACAGCGTCGGCAACCCGTCTGCCTTCAGTGGGAGTGGGGCTATACCTGTCGTGCTCGACAGAAGCATCCAACTCCGGAGAGGCCTCTACGGCAGAACACGATCTCCCGGCCTCGCCACTCCCTCTCCCCAATCCAGAACTTCAACATAAGCCATCTCCCCAAACCTATCCTCCCCCTTCACCGCCCCGGCACAATCCTCCCATCCCCACCACCCACCCCCTTCCCATCCGCCAATCTGTCAATCTTCGCCTGCAACTCCTCCCTCTGCTTTACATATCTCTCGCGCGTCAGTTCCAATTGCGAGATTTTGTCGTCGAGGGTGGATTCTAGGACGGATCGTTTTTCCTGCATAGAGGAGTTAGATCTTGTTGGGGGATTTGGGGGATTATGATTGGGGGCAAAGTGTTGGGGATTTGAGGGTGTTTTCATCATTACATGTTTGATTTCTTGTCTTGTTTTGAGGCCCGCGCCGTACCAGGCTCCGGTGGCTGTTATGGCTGCTACAGCGCCGGTGAGGATTGTATTGCGGGTTTTGGGGGTTGTCATTTTTTGAGAGTTTCTTTAGGAGCCGTACTTGAACATGTGTGATGTTTCTCTTTAAGATGGACTGTTGAAGTTGAAGGGAGATCCAGAAGCCCTCGGCTACACCTTCCCTTCCCCATCTCCATCCCGCTTCAAACATCAACAACACGTCCTCCTCCTCCCATCCCACCTCAACAATCAACACATCAACGACAGGAAAGCAAAATGTCCACCTCCAAAAATCCAACCCGCACCCCCGGCACCATCACCCACACACGCACGCAATCCCGCGCCTCCGTCGCCGCTGGACCACCACCACCAGCAGCAACGACCGCCACGAAATCCCGCCAACTCTCGCACCTCCACGCGCAACTCGCGCAGCTCACCGCGAATATGTCGGATTTGGAGAATTTGCTGCGTATGACGGCCGTGCAGGCGGAGAGTATGAAGGGGTTGGGGGGTTATGCTGGGGGGATGTAAGTACTTATCCTGGTTTGTGTTGGTTGGGAAGGGTGTTGTTTTTGAGAGGAGATGTGCTGACGTGTTTGTTTGGGTAGGTTTATGGCTGCTAGTAAAGTTTTGGGGGAGGAGACTGTTGGGAGGGAGGAGAAGGGGAGGGAATGAGGGGAAGGGGTTGAATGACAGAGGATGGAAAGGGTTATGCGACTGGCCGTGCTCCACGCCTTCAATGAGCAGTACTCTGAGCATTCGATGAGCAGCAGTCTCTACGGATTCTGGATCTAGACGCCTGCTCTCAAGCTAGCGAGCCTTTCTGGCCAGCGTGCTCGACGACCTCAGAGGCCCCGAAACGAGCCCGCACACTTACGTTTGCGTGGGAGACCATACTGATAGCTTCCGGATGCTTCACGAAGAACCGATAACGAGCAACGCTCCCAATGGACCATGAGATTGCATTTGTGGAAGAACAATTGAGCACCATGAAAGGAAACAGTCGCAGAAATGCAACAATGGAGACCGCGATTACTTTGTGGTTCTATGCAACAGTTTCTCAAATGCACGAACTGCTCTTTTCACGTCTGGACCGTTCTTAGAGTGGAATACTGGACGCGCATCGATTCTACTTTTTCCTTTGTTGCATGCTGTCTGCTTGCCAGCAGTGAATCCTAAAGACGAGCGACACTTCCTGGCCAGCTTGTTACTTCTTGCTGCTACAGTATCGCTACAACATCCAAATTTCCTATAAGCAATCTTACCAACTCTATATACTCACCACCTACATAGTATAGGACGACGATGAAATTTGTCAAGAGAAAACTTGTTGCGGCGAAGCACTCCCGCGAAATGAGAGGAGCCTGAACGCACATGCTTATGCCTTTGCAGCTGACACTCTCGCTTCAGTCGACAACCACTGTTCAAACCAGCAACAATTTCGAGAACGTCCTGGTCTTGCCATCATCAACTTTCCACACCACACCGAAAGCCATCATGGCCCACTGGCAACAGCCGACCCCTTCGATGGATGCTGACACTGGCACTTCGCCTTTCACCTCGACATCATCCAGAGGCGATATTCCAGAGACTCCAGCCAGCTCGCTGACGAATGACACACCACAACCAGAGCACGGCGACACGGAACCAGGAGCCAGCCTTCCCATGTCTTCCTCCACCATGGCGTTCATTGTTCGACTCATGGAGAGCAACGAATTCCACACCAGACGTACCGAGAAGCTAATGGAGAACCAGGAGAGATACATTCGAGAACTTAACGCGAAGGAGGCCACGATCGCCAGCCTGAAGTCGGCCCTGGAGCACCAGAAGACTGTGTGTGCTGAGCAAGAAAAGGAGCTTGAGCAGAGACAACCAGTACAAGAGGGATTGAGGGATGTTGAGTATGAGAACGATCTGTGTGCTCGGTTTGGGGGAAGGTTGGAGCAGCAAGTGCACTCTGAAGTTCAAATGACGGATCAAGACGAGATGAAAGCGGACGAGGAGTCAGAAGACAACGACTCCTTGTTTGTGAGAGAGCACGAACAACCATCGAACTCCACAGCAGACCCCTTCGCCATCATAATCCACTGCCAGAACGAGCAGCAGCTCCCACCAACGAAGAAACGCAAGCTGGGATCATCCACAACCGGACTATCCGACCTGCAAACGACCATCACAGCCTACTTCCCCTCCTACATCTTCAAACCCTTCACCGACAAGCGCAACAACGGCCTCCCAGAATACGGCCACCTCGCCAACCTCGCCCCAGCAGTCCTCCACTCCCTGCACTCCTCCCTCACGAAATACCACGCCCGCCGCCAAAGCCTAGGCTCCACCAAGCGCTCCTTCGTCCCGCCCTCCCCCGCCAAATCCTGCGGCCACCTCTGGATGACGGGCTGCACGAGCTCGCGCGCCTGGACGACCGACTCGCCCCAGTTGTACACCTGCAAGACGTGCTTCAATGCCCAGCGGGCGTGCTTCCTCTGGGCGGGGGGCGCGTGGGTTGTGCTGCCGTTGCCGCCGCGGGTGAGGGATCCGGAGGCGACGTACGAGGACGCGGGGTTCTATGTTAATGTGGTGGGCTACCGGCACACGAGGGATTTCCCGGGGGTGTGGGAGGAGGGGGTCAAGCAGGTGAAGGCGAAGGAGAGGAGGTTGGCGGAGATGGAGGATGCTGGTGATGGCGATGACAGTGAGGGTGGGGTGGACGAGATTCAGAGCTGGGAGGTTTGATGAGCTGTGTGGCTTTGATGGTTTAGGGCATGGGGGAGGGAATGGGAATTGGCATGATGTCTGGGCATTGCAGATGATTAGGCGAGATTTGTACTTCTTCTCCCCAGGCACACTTTGAGAACCATGCTTTCGTGCTTCAGCGTTTTGTTCAATTACTCAAACCCGCTCATCTACATCTCCTCTCGCAGTATCCACTGGAGGATTCAGCCTCACAATCGCAAACTCACTCGTCTCCTCCACCTGTGCCCCTTCTCCAGCCTCGTCAGCCAAGACACAGAACCGCAGGATACTGAGGCCGATTTCGTGAAGACCTGGGACAAGGCCGTTGAGGGTTCGATCGCCTAGGGGCTGCAGAATATAGCGTCTGCCAGAGGGGAGGTTGCCGTGTTGCAGAAGGCGGGCTGTTGCGGCGGCGCCGTAGAGGGTGGCGTTGCGGTCGTGGAGATCCTTGAGATTCGGAGTCAGTGATGATGGGACGAGACGAGGGACCTCAACCGACAACACAGGAGCCATACCCAAACGTTTATCTCCTCCACGCGCAACGCCAACTCCGGCCCAATCGTCTTCAACCACCTGGCCAGCGGCGTCGGGGGTCCGTCGTCGAGATGGGCGTTGAAGCGTGTGAGGGAGAAGTACATGAGAAGTGTTTCTCGACGGAGTTGGGAGCATGTCTTGGTTAACGGATGTTCGATGTGTTGCGATTGGAGGGTCACGGCGTAGGGAGTGGTGAAGACGTATTCGTAGATGATGTCTCGGAGTTCTCTTGGGAGGAGGGAGATGGGGGAGGTGTCCATGAGGGATAATTTTCGGGTTGGGATGTTGAGGAGATTGGGGAAACTAGTGGGAGGGGACGCGAGAAGAATGTTTGCTCTCTGAATGTGTTGTGACTATTGGAGTTGGTTGATGTTCACTTTCATGTGCTCGCCGAGGTCGAGGTGAGGTGAAGTCGAGAGCTGTCCAGCAGAAGCAAGTCTAGCCGAGCCATTGCAGAACCCATGAATCTCTCTACCATCTTCACTCACTCACTCACCACCACTTTCACAACTCTCAACATGTCTCTCCTCGGCCCGCTCCAGCGTACCCTCCGCCCCACCCTCTCCCTCCGCTACCAGCTCCTCCTCCGCCGCCACCAATCCACAACCACCTCTCCAGTCCGCCGCAACCGCACCACAATCCTCTATGCCTCGCTCTCCCTCCTCGCCGGCGGAGGCGTCGGCCTCTTCGCCTTGCACAACATCGCCCCTCCTCCGATGCCATCAGCCGGGACGCATGAAGACAGAGTCCTGCTCGCGGACCTGAACAAACGCATCGACGAGGAATTCAAAGTCAAAGTCCTGCGGGGGAAGTGTTTAGGTGTCGCGAAGGCGCTGAAAGGGAAAGAGGGTGGATGGGTGGAGATATTACCTGCTAGTGAGGGGATGGAGAAGGAGTTTATCAACACGATGCAAGGCGCGAAGGGTCTAGCTGTGGAGAGGGTCTTCTGGGATCGAGGCGAGCAGAGACTTGTCGCAGTGGTGTATTTCGGTGGGGCGCTGAGTGGATGGCCGGGGGTTACACATGGAGGATTGCTGGCAACGGCGATGGAGGAGAAGATTACATTGGCGAATTACCTCGCTGGAGGAGGGGATTCCTCTGCGAATGCGGCTGTTGCGCCGCAGAGACTGCCTGGGACGGGGAATCATGCGACTGTCACAGTCGATCCAGCGTCTGTGCTTCCTGAACCGGCGCAGGTGTCTATCGATTACAAGAAACCGACGTACGCGAACAATTTCCACGTCATTCGCGTGCGGCCTGCGTATGATACGGATGAGGATGTGAGGATGCCGGTTCATGGGCACGAGTGGATCGCGACGTTGGAGATGATGGATAAGGATGCGACGGTTTGTGTGAGGACTACGGCGAGGTTTGATTCGAAGGGGGTTGGAGAGAGAGCGAAGGGAAAAGTGCAGGAGGGGGTGAGGTGGAGTTATAGCGAGTTGAGGGAGTGGTTGTGGCCGAGTCGGCAGAGGGAGAGTTTGGGTGGGTGAGGAGATGGAAATATGGAACGATGGAGACTTGGTGTACATCTACAAAACTGATTCGATGATGGGATCTTTGTGAGGAGTTGTGGACAGAGGTTTAGGGGGTTGCCTATCGAAGACTTCCAAATCTCGAGCAGAGCCAAGTCGGTGGAGTAGGCTGTGAGAGAAAAGTCCAGTCTCAGGCAATGTTTGGAAGAGCATTTGTTGCCACGAGAGAATGTTATGGATGCTACTGGTGCAGTCATTCTGCCTCCCACAAGGCAAAGTGGGACAGCATTGGACGTCAAGGACAATGGCCCAAAAGAAGGTCGAGCTGACTACTGTTGCGAATGAGATGTAACAGGTACATGTCACTGAGTAGTGTTTCACCGCACGAAAGCAGTATGTAGCTGTTGTGAAGGATTGATACAGCTCTGGGAGAAATCCTCCTCTCAGTGCCGCACGCAAGGATTCCAATGGCTGGGCGAGTAAGCAATACGAATAGAACAAAAGCCACATACAAGCCATCTGTTTTCTCCAAGACTCTTCTACTCGTCAGCTTCCAAGAGCCTACCATACGAAAGAACAACGCTGCGATCGGGAGGCTGGTAAGAGGAAGTCGAGAAGTACCCAATGGCGCCAAACTCTGCCAGAGCTGCTCGCATACATAGGCTCGAGCCGATCTTGTTTTGAGTTAGCTTTTCCAATGCACGTGTTTGCGGCGGATGTTCGCGCGATGGCCCGCATTGCTGGTATGATGGAGGTGGAGGTGGTGGGACGAGATGTCCGCGGAGTGTGAGTGTTTACATCAGAGGCGGTTTTGACGGAAAATGTAGGGCTGGTAGATGGAGAGATATGTGTATCTTCGTATTCGTTGCGAAGCTGAAGGAGGGTGGGCGGGTGGGTGGGATGGATGGAGCGCTACTGTATGTCGAGAGCTTTCAGAGCATCGCGGCGGCTCTCAACGCAAGCGACTTGGAAGCAAGCAAGCAAGTCGGTCAGTGTTCAAGTGGTATCCCGTCTTCACACATCTCTGAGCCATGATGAGGATGGCGTCTTGGACCGCGGAGTCGATTGCGTCGTCCGTTCTCTTGTCCAAACTCCGCGCAATCGTTCGGCGCCAAGCAGAGAGAGGGGGAACACGACGGCCAGTTCTTCCGGACATCTGGTCGCTCTGCTTCCTGCGACGCATGCAGGAACGAAGTTACGCGGCGGAACGCGCACGGCGCTGCTGGATGGCCGTTCCGCTCACATCTCGCAGTCGCACAGCATGCTCCTTCGGAACGCTGCGTGTTGCCAGTGTCCGAGAGCTGGAAGAGCTGCGTGGTTTTGAGAGGTGGACACTGGACAGGCATTGGGGGTATTTATAAAAGGATGCGGCGCTTACGGTGCAACGGTGTGGGCGGTTGGGGACAATTTGGAGAAGGAGATTCGTATGTACCGCGCGGTGATGATGATGATGAGGATGGCTTGAGTGGATGACGGCTCGAATGTGAGCTGGCTGGGCGAGCAAGCAGGACTTTCGTGCAAGTCGCTCGCTTCTTGGACCGACGACTGCTGTATCCGATCTTTGCGAGATGTCTTTGGCACGCAAGCGCCTGCGCGCCCGACGCTATCCACGTCTTGGCGAGATAGGGCTCGATGTGGTGCGCATACCGGATGGACAGCCTGCGAGGTCTGGTTGTCCTGTGACAACGGCGGATGGTCGACAAGAAACGCTGTATTCACTGAGAATACAACACTTGTCACCGGTGTCCATATTCGATACTGTTGATTGGGAATGATGAAGTGAATGAATGAGTTCTTCTCTCGTGCATGTCATGCCGAAGCAGCCGACGACATTCCAGAATAGGCTTCACGCTAGCGACGCCCTCGCATGCATTTACCTGCGACTGCCAGCACAGGATTCATCCACGTCCACCTCCATGGTTGCTGCTGCTGCTGCGCTTTCGCACTCCCCTTCACTCACTCACCACCACCACCACCACCTCCGTCGCTACTGGCCATCCCGCTCCCCGTCGCTCGCTCGACATGCAAACCGGTCTCGCTCTGTCGTGAGGCATCGTCGTCCCTGCCATCACCGCCATCAATCCGCCCACCGCTCGACTCCCGGCCACCTACCGACCGACTCCCGATCCTGCAGCGACTTTCGCATATCCACCTCGACATACTCCCCGACCATCCCCTGCTTTGCGTGTCGTTCGCTCTTCAGCTGCGTGCGGCGTACGGTCGCTGGGTTGGGACACCCAACAATACCAATCCCGCTAAGCGACGGTCGACTATACGAGCCACCGAAACCCCTCGCCCTCGGTCATCCCTGACCACGTAACACACACAATCCGCGCCATGATCCCACGGATACGAATGGGCTTGCTGGCCCTCTTCGCCTTTGTATCATGCCTCTCAACTGTGCTGGCCCAGACCAACGGCACCACGAGCGATGGGATAAGATGGATCACATACCAGAGCCCAGATGGCGAGACCGTCTACCTGCAAGACAACCGCAAACCCTCGCTGTACACCCAGAACTTTGGAGATTGTTTGGGCGGCAGTTCCATCAATGTCACTCGCTTCGATGCGGCGTACTATCGGGACAATATGACCGTGCTGTTTCACCTGGCTGGAAATTCGGGCATCGCCAACGACAGCTTGATGATGTACATTGGAGTATATGCCTATGGAGAGGACAGATTTGATCTGGTGTTCAATCCATGCAATGCCAACATCTACAGGTGAGTGAGAAGGGGGATGGTATTGCGGTGGAATACTGACCGTGGCCCAGTCTTTGTCCCATCAACTCGAGCGTACCCATCACCGCCAGTGGTATCATCCCTGTCGCACCATCGGACGTCGCGAATATTCCAGCTATTGCTCTTACCATCCCCGACTTCGAAGGAGAGGCGATCCTGCGCATCTTCTCCAACACCTCGCACGAAGAGATTGCTTGCTACTCGGCGGTCGTCACGAATGGCGGCTCCTTTGGCCAGCCTGAGTCTGTGGGAAGCGTTCTGGGAGTCTTCACCTTTGTGGCCATGATTGCTTCATTCGCCACGGCAATCTACGGAGAAGCTGTCCCGACCATGCGATTGCATTACGCGCACTCTCTGTCGGTGGGTGTTGTATTCTCGGTCTGGCAGCACATTTTCTTCACGGGAGCGCTCTCCGTGAATTGGCCCTCTGTGCTGGTGGCCTGGTGGAGTAATTTTGCATGGGCAGGAGGCATGATTTACACCTCAAGCATGCAGAGCAGCATCAACAACTTGATTGGCCAGAACACTGGCAATACCTCTCAAGTCGGTGCCGCGCAAGCAGGATCACCAAACTCGGGAGTAGGAGGAGGGTACGACATCAGCTCAATCTACAAGAGAGCGCTTAGTGGTGGAATGCAGCGTGCGGCCAACCACCCGCTCTTCCGCGACATCGCTTCAGAAATCTACAATCGCGACCCAAGGACGGTATTGAAGCGCGACATTGTCCGACGAACTGCTGAGGGATTTCTTCGACGTCGGGACAACACTCTCGCAGACGCCAGCGAAGGATACCACTGGTATGGTCATCCCGTCAAGAACGGCCTGCCTCTACCAGGTAACTACTCTGGCTTTGCAGGAACTCTCGCCGAGGAGGGCATCCCCGTCAGCAATGCTTTCATGACCGGATTCCTGTGGTTCTTGATTCTGATCGTCATCG
Source organism: Zasmidium cellare ATCC 36951 (assembly GCF_010093935.1). NCBI lineage: Eukaryota > Fungi > Ascomycota > Dothideomycetes > Mycosphaerellales > Mycosphaerellaceae > Zasmidium > Zasmidium cellare. The sequence goes on along the minus strand of NW_022987002.1, from coordinate 120,295 downwards.
TGGTTGCTGCCGTCATGATCTTCAAGTGGACCTTGGAGGCGCTTGCAAGGCTCAAATGGATCAAGCAGGACCGCCTCAAGTTCTTCCGTGATCACTGGCTCGGGTACAGCGGGTTGGTTGCCCTTCGAACTTGTTTCATTGGCTGGTTCATGATGATGTTCCTCACCATCTTCCAATTCACCTACGATTCCTCGGGAGGTGTCAAGGGCATTGCGGCGATTGTGTTCATTATCTTCTTCCTTGGTCTCCCGGCTATCTCTGCATACGCCGTCTGGTACAAGTGGAATGTCACCGACTACAACGAAGGCCCCCGGTCAGAGCGTAACAAGCTGCTTGCCGGCAGATTGCCCATCCCACGCTTCGGCTTGAAAAAGACCGCTCACACCACCGTCAACGAGGAGTCCGGCGAACAATCAGCAAATGAAGACAAGTCAGGCAGTAAACCGATCTGGAAACGCATGGCATCCGCCGGCACTCTCAGCAGTATCATGGAGCGCGAAGGTGACATGAAGAGCATTCACGATGATGAGGACTATACCAAGAAGTTCGGCTGGTTGGCGTCTCGCTTTAGGCGCACACGCTGGTGGTTCTTCACTGCATGGCTGTTCTACACTTTCCTCGAGGCTATCTTTTACGGTGGTGCTTCCGGCTACGCACAAGCTCAAGTCTTCGGCCTGCTCGTCATCGAATTCCTGGCCTTCTGCTTCATCATCTGGGCGAGACCATTCGAGGGCCAGAGGCTCAACCTGCTCGTTGTCTACTGCCTGGGTTTCAGCAAAGTCACGTCCGTTGCACTCTCGGCTGCGTTTGATGTGCAGTTTAACTTGGGCCGCATCATCACGACTGTCATTGGTATTGTCATCATCGTCATCCAAGGCATTTTGACCATCATCACCATGATCGCCATCATCATCGGCGCCATCAGCTCGTACATGTCTGTCTCACGTAACAAGGAAGACTTCCGGCCGAGGAAATGGCATGGCCTGCGTGAGAAGTATTTCAACCACCTGGACCGCGCCGTTAACGACTTACCACGAGAACCAAAGCCAAAGAAGCAGCCACCGCCGCCGCCTGAAGAACCGAAGTATGGATTCGAGATGAAGACCGTTCGACGGCTGAACAAGATTGAAGATGAAGATAACGACTTTGTCTCCGAGATGCGGTCCTTTGACCCCAACGCTTCGTACATGAGCGTCAACGAGGAGGTACCCTCAACACCAGGATTTGGCCCTCGCAGCGGGAATGACACACCTGTCAACCGCAGCCGAGCTAACAGTCGCGCCGCAAGTGTTGCAAGCATGAGCCAGACCAACTTGCCGTACGGCGCAAGGCCACACCGACCCAGCTGGAATCAACGAGACTTCACGCCGGTCGACACTCACGTTCCAGACCGCAACAGCACACCCATCGATATGGAGCGGAACGTGCCAGAGGACGACCCCGTTCGACCCCCATCAGCCAAGGGCATTCGAACACCATCGCGTAGTGCGACGATGCCTGTGAAGCTGAAGCCGCAGACCAGTGTCGACTCACTCAGAGTGGGAGGCGATGTGAGCACTCGAGATACGATCGGCAATGTACCAGCACCAGCGGTTCGTCCTCGAGCAGGTAGCTACGGCTACAACCGAAGTGCGGCGAGGAGCATCTCGGACAGCAACAGAAACAGCGACTTCCTCGGTGGTGATATCGCAGATTCACGACCAGGCAGTCAGCGTGCTTCGTTACTCGGTGGTGGGCCATCTGGTTCATATGGCCGCAATCACCCATTGACTCCAGCACAAGAAATGGACGAGTGGACTCTTGCGCAGACGAACTCTCGTCAGTAGAGGAATAGACAGCCTCAACAGCACACAAGAGAAGGAAACCAGGAAGACACATATACCCCAATACACTGCCTTGTTCAGTGCCAAGGCGACACATTATGGCATTGCATGGCGAGATACGGAGCATTGAAAGGAAGTTTTGCATGGCACGCGGAGTTTGCTTCTCAGCCAGCGAAGTGACGCTGGGAGGACGACAGCATTAATTCATGACGATCTCTTGCGCATTGGAATAGTGGGCAATAGGGAATGATAGAGGACAAGACTCTCGACAACAGAGATTACGACGACCTTGATGATGACATCGGCGTCGAGGGAGGAACGGGCACTATATAGATCTAGCAGTAGATCTCACAGTCTGCATCGAGCGGGCTTTCTGAATGATGAGATTATACCTTCACGACCGTTCTTATACTTGTCTTGTGATTCGGGCCTGTGGTAAGCAGAAATAGTGGGGTGCAGTACATCCGAGATCTTATCGCGGCTCGTGGGCTTTCAGTGGCCCAGCAGTGGCTAGGTCGCTTCAATAAAAATTCCCGCCCAGCTGCCCGCACCTTTTTTCTGATCTTGCACCCGCCGACACTCTCCACTCCTTCTTCTTTGTGCGAATATACCTACTTCTGCGAGTCGCCGACTAGATTCGGCAGAGACTCGCGAGATCCAGCAGACAAAGCTGCTATTTCGAGTGCCACGCAGTCCTCACCGACAGACTCAGCCCGGATCAGCGCTGAACAGGAGTTTTCCCCTACGCATCTTCGAGGCCGAGGATGCCTCACCACGAGTCGCCCCCCATGCCTCCCGTCATGGTCTCCAGCAAGACGGCCGCCCCGTCGGCCGACGACGTCGCCCAGCTCACCAAATCCATCTACTCGTCCAAGACGTCGCAGGAATCCCTCGACGCCTCCTACGCCCTGACCGATCTGCTCCTGAACAGCGTCGGCTTCCGTGGCCTGACCGCATACAACATCCTCCCTGAAGTCGCGAAAGCTGCGACGGACAAGAAGCAGGCGGCGAAGAGGGAGGGTGCCATGTTCGCCCTCGGTGCCATCTTCGAGCGGTTCCCGCCCAAGGCGAGACTCAGCGAGGTGATTTTCCTCCTGAAAGAGCAGAACCTGGTGAGCTGTGTGCTGGATGCCCTGTCGGATCGGCAGTCGGCGGTGAAGGAGGGTGGCAGATATGCGTTGGATGCGCTGTACGCACACTTGTCTGCCGAGGCGAAGGTCTACGGTCTGCTGCCGCTTCTGACACAGTACCTGCGTAAGAGCACGGGCAAGTGGCAGGGCGCGGTGGGCGCTTTCGAGCTTATGGGTCGTATGGCGGACGATGCGAAGATTGGTATGGAGAGTAAAGAGATTGAGCAGAACAAGGACTTGCTGCGTGATGCTATGGGCAGGAAGTTGGAGGGTTTGATTCCGATTGTGGAGAACGGCATGCACGACCTCAAGGCGGAGGTGTCGAAGCAGGCGATCAAGACGATGAACAGTCTGGCTGAGCTGTTGCAGAACGACGATGTGTCGCCGAGGATACCGCTGTTGATCAAGAGCATGGAGGATCCGAGTGCGGAGGCGCAGAGGAAGGCGATTCATGCGCTCAGCCAGACGACGTTCGTGACGATTGTCACGTCGCCTGTGCTGGCCATGTTGACGCCGCAACTCGAGCGTGCACTGAACACACCTACTACACCGCAGGAGGTTCTGCGACAGACTGCCGTCGTTGTCGAGAACCTGACCAAGCTGGTGCATGATCCTGTTGAGGCCAGGGCTTTCTTGCCCAAGCTCAAGCCTGGTATCCAAGCCGTCAGAGATCGTGCGTCTCTCCCTGAGGTGCGAGAGATTGGAGCGCGGGCGTACGATGTCATGATGAAGGCCATGGGTGAGATGCAGAATGGCGATTCCAAAACGAATGCGGCTGCTATCGAGCGGACAAAGCCTGAAGATATTCTCAAGCTCTTGGAAAAGGAAGTTCAGCAGAATGGTGGTCTACTAAACTACCCTGGCGATGCTGAAGTGTGGGCGGTGGCGAAGAACTACATTGCGGAGATTGTCGCGGAAGACGCCAACCAGCGTATGCTCGATCGAGTCGAGAAGAACATCACCCCTTACCTTTCGCCTTTGATGGATGACGGCAAGGCACAGCTCGTTGCAGAAACCATGCACAAGTTCTTGGTGGAGGAGGATAACCGCAAGTTTGGCGAGCCCGTCAAGGAGGACGACGGCGAGACTGAGATCGTCAACGCCAACTTCTCACTGGGATACGGTGGTATGCTTTTGCTGTCACACACGAATCTGCGGCTACTCAAGGGACACCGCTACGGTCTGTGTGGACGAAACGGATGCGGCAAGTCGACTTTGATGCGAGCGATTGCCAACGGCAAGCTCGAGGGCTTCCCGCCTCAAGATGAGGTTAGGACTTGCTTCGTCGAGCACAACCAGGGCGAGGATGCCGACTTGACTATTCTTGAATACTGCTGCAAGGACAAGGAGTTGCAGGGTGAGAGTAGGGAACGTATCTCGGAGGTTTTGGAAGAGGTCGGCTTCACATCTGGTCCTGAGGGCAGACAATCGCAAAAAGTTGGCAGTCTGTCTGGGGGTTGGAAGATGAAGCTCGCTTTGGCTAGAGCCATGTTGATGCGTGCGGATGTCTTCCTGCTCGACGAACCGACGAACCATCTCGATGTTGGAAATGTTAAGTGGCTGCAGGAGTACTTGAAGAGCCACACCGAGATCAGCTCGCTCATCGTCTCTCACGATTCTGGATTCCTGGACGAGGTCTGCACGGATGTCTACAACTACGAGACCAAGAAGTTGGTGCATTACAAGGGCAACCTTGCGGATTTGGTCAAGGTCCGACCTGAAGCCAAGAGCTACTACACCCTCAGTGACTCGCAGGTGCAGTTCAAGTTCCCACCTCCTGGTATCCTCACCGGTGTCAAATCGAACACTCGATCGATCTTGCGCATGTCGCACTGCACATTCACATACCCCAACGCACCCAAACCCAGTCTGCAGGATGTCAGCGCATCGCTCACGCTGAGCAGCAGAGTCGCCATCATTGGTCCAAACGGTGCTGGCAAGTCTACCCTGATCAAGGTCCTCACTGGCGAGGTCATCCCACAAGATGGCAAGGTCGAGAAGCACCCCAACCTGCGTATCGGCTACATCAAGCAGCACGCTCTTGAGCACGTCGAGATGCACTTGGAGAAGACGCCAAATCAATACCTGCAATGGCGATATGCCAACGGAGACGATCGTGAAGTGCTGATGAAGCAAACCCGTGTTCTCACCGCCGAAGACAAGGCCCAGATGGAGAAACATGTCGACACCGGCGAAGGCAAAGGCATGCGACAGGTCGAAGCCCTGATCGGCCGACAAAAGTACAAGAAATCCTTCCAGTACGAAGTCAAGTGGGTCGGCTGGCTCCCCAAGCACAACAGCATGGTCTCCCGCGAGACGCTGATGGAGTGGGGATACCAGAAACTCATCCAGGAATTCGACGACCACGAGGCCAGCAGAGAGGGGTTGGGATTCCGACAGCTGGAACCCAAGGTCATTGCGAAGCACTTCGAGGACGTTGGTCTGGATCCAGAGATTGCGAATCACAATGAGATTAGCGGGTTGAGTGGTGGACAGAAGGTCAAGGTCGTTCTTGCGGGTGCCATGTGGTGAGTACCATCCCTCCAAAACGACACAACTCCCCGAGAAGCACTGATACTGATGTGGTTTTAGGAACAACCCCCATCTCCTCGTCCTCGACGAACCGACCAACTTCTTAGACCGCGACTCCCTCGGAGGCCTCGCCGTCGCCATCCGCGACTACCGCGGCGGCGTCGTCATGATCTCTCACAACGAAGAATTCGTCGGCGCCCTCTGCCCGGAACAATGGCACGTCGTCGACGGCAAACTCACCCAAAAGGGCCACCTTGCCGTGAACCTCTCTTCCTTCGAAGAAGGCTCCCGTCCGGGCTCATCGCTCGCTTCCTCCGCCGCCGCCAGCTCCGTCGTCTCCAGCGCGACCGGCACGCCGATCGGCAGTGGCGCGCAGAGCGAGGCTGAAGAAGGCGGGGAGTTGAAATTCAAGGCTAAGAAGAAGAAGAAGTTGACGAGGGCGCAGATGAAGGAGCGCGAGGTGAGGAGGCGGTTGAGGCATATCGAGTGGTTGAATAGTCCCAAGGGGACGCCGCATCCGCCTGATACGGATGATGAGGCTTAAACATCACGCACGGCATGGAAGGTTGTGTGTGTAGCATGGTAGGCTATGGGATTTTTGTGTGTATGGCGTTTCAATCGGCGTGGAGGCCTTCTTCTTCTCCTTCGATATCTTTGATGAAGGAAGGGAAGTGTGTCTGGGAGGCGTTGATTGGTACTGATCATGAATGGGGATACGACGACAAAATAAAAGGGTGGTTTATAGAAGGGGTTCTTATTAGAGCAGCAGTTGCAGTTGCAGCATTTGGGCATTTTTGGGCGTTCTCGTTTTTTTCTGCTTCATACGTTGGCGGACAAGGAAGCGGTTAGCCAAACGATAGATTGATAGATTGATGATGGAAGGAAGACTTAATGAGACATCGATCCGTTCACTTTCACAAGTTTCTCATAGCAGCCAACATGTCATGCCCACCTCAGAATCATCTAGATATTCGCCGTCCCAACGGAATCGTCCATGGTCTTGCGAGGCATGCCGGTGGCATGATCACCAAAAGGGATCTTGGGATGGATGGCTGGAGAGCCACGAAGGTGAGTTGTCGATTTGATGGATCGATAGCTGGAGACAAAGAGCGCCAATTGACGAAATGGAGTAATCAGGATAGATGAAATGTTGATGAAAACGTTCAAATCTTTTGCGTAAGTAACATATTGCATAACTCCTACCTTCTACATTCTCCATTCCGCCGAAAAGTGGAAACGCACCATCATCCCCGTTCCTCACGAATAGGCTGAACAACCCGGAGAACCCTCAAGCGTATGGTGACTTCTTACGAGTTGGAGGGATGGCGGTTCCATCGAGCGGCAAGACGAGGACAAGTACGCAGTAGGATCGTTCGATCGACGGAGAGCAACGAGAAACTCGAGTACAAGCAAAATATTTAGTGATTTGATCGTATCATTCCAGTGCCTTGCTATGTACATCGTGGGGAAATCGCACAACTATCCCCATCGCTAACGAACTGTCTAAGCAATCCGAAATATCATCAGGAGCATAGTGACTTCTTACGACGTCGAGGGATGGAGCATACATTATTGAGCGCCACGACGAGGGTGAGTAGTAGGGTCGTTCGATCGATGAAGAACAAACAACGATCTCAAAGCGAAAGTGTTTCGGAGATTTATTTAATCATATCATTCCAGTGCCATGTACATCGTATCGTGATTCCTAAACTCATCAGATCTATCTATTCTTTCTCCAAACAACGGACGCAAGAAAAACCAAACCCAGCCTCGCAGAAGGGGTATCGCCAACCAAAAACCACCCGAAAACATGAAATCACATCAGCCCTCCACCCCATCATAATCTTCATCCCGATCCTCCCCCCTCGCAACCCTCCCTAACCTCTCCCTCACCTTCTCATCCCTCTCCATCTCCTGCCAAGCCTCCAACTCGCCCTTCATCCCAAACCACAACCCCTCCCTCATCAACCGCCTCTTCACACTAAGATACACCAATTCGGCCGTCGCGAGCACCACAAACGCCACCAGCATCGTCAACCACCAATTCGCATCCTTGCCAAAGGTATCGCTAAACCCACCTTTGACATCGTAGGGCGAGAGGTTGTTCATATAAATCGCCGACATGAAGCCATTCCACGCGAACCACCCTGCGACGGTGATGAAGAAGGAAATCCCCACGATGAGCGTTTTGTAGTGCGTCTCGATCATGAAGAGTTTCCAGTTCGTCCAGATGATTCCGAGCGTGAAGGCGAGGTCTCCCAGGGCGAAGAGGCCGTTGTCGCCCATGACGTTGAAGTGTCCGTACGAGGCCCAGATAATGTACCAGACGGCGATGCCGCAGCCCGCGCCGTGGATCATCCAGGCCACGTACATTTTGAGGTTTAGGCCTTGGTTTTGTTGGCCGTACACATAGAGTTCGGGGACGGCCAGGAGGGTATCGGGACGCAGGTCAATTTCAAATATGCCTGGCACTATAACGCATAGGCTGGTAAAGAGGGTATTGAGGACTGTCAGGGACCAAGATTCGTACAGAGAAGTTCCAGTGAAGCCATTGTAGCGCTGGTAAAGCGCCTGCATCATGTAGAAAAACATCTCCTTCCAGAAAGTTAAAAGAACGAATTTGGAAGTTCGGACATACTGATATCGACCGTGGACGAGGATCAGGCGTTGAAGGAAGCGGAATTGAGCGATGCTGTAGTCGGCTACGCGGGCGGCTTGTAGTCCTTCTTTGCCCGATATCCCGATTCCTACATGGGCTGATTGTATCATGGCGATGTCGTTGGCTCCGTCACCTATAGCGAGCGTGAGAGCGGGGAGACGAGATCGAATGCCCTTGACAATTTCGGCTTTTTGTGAAGGACTCGCCCGGCACACGATGAATGAGTCGACGTTGGCGATGAGGACTGTGTAGAATATGTGGCGCAGGTCGGGCTGCGCGGTGACGATGGATAGAGTGTGTCCGTCGATGACCACCACTCTATGCGTGTCATCATCGTTTACAATCTCGCTCATCTGGCCGGGGAGGTCGCCTTTTGTTGAATCGAGGATATAGATCAGGGATGACGGCTGGCATATTTGCGCGGAGTGCGCGATATTGATGGCTGTCTCCCGCTTATCGCCTGTGAGCATCCAGATACGAATGTTCGCTCGTCGTAGTCGATCAATCGTCTCTGGCACTCCCTTCTGAAGCTTGTCCTCGATAGCTGAAGCGCCTAGAAGATCAAATCCTTGTTCAATCATTTCACCAGCAGCTTCGATCCGTTCCTGTCGATGGACAAGAGAAGTGGTGGCTTCTTGATACACTTTCTTCCAACTTGCATACTCTTCTTCGTCGAGGTACTTGTGCGCGTAAAGCAGCGTTCGTAAGCCCTCCGTGGCAAAGTCGTCGATGTGTTTGAAGCATCGGGTGAAGAGTGTAGAGTCATCAGCATTCTCGAATCGTTTCAAGTCGTTCTGCAAGCTGTGTCGAACGACATGATCCATGCCAGGCACCTCAAGCGTGACTCTGCTGATGCCAAAAGAAGGGCGAATATCCATTGAACTCCTACCGCGAATCCCCAAGCTTGGTCTGGCTCCGAGGCTGTTTCGCGCTTCGTGCTGTTCACTCTTGCGTTGCTTGCGACGTCCGATATCCATGCTACGTCGAACCTCTTGTGACTTCCTCGCTGCCAACTCGTTCTGTCGCAGACGAGGAATGATGGCGCTGTCTGCACCTTTGCAAATGAACCAGATGCGGCCGCCGGGGCAGCGCACGACGATCGACATTCGTTTACGCTTGCTGCTGAACTCGATGACTTCCAGAATTTCATAGCTCTCCGTCTCCTCGCCGACGTTCAGGTCAATACGCTGCGAGGAGCGTTGGATGAGAAGGAAGTCCATATCCTGGGCAGCACGCACAAGCGCCAATTCGTCAGGCGATGAAGCTTGAAAGTCGATCTTGCCGTCGTTGACTTCCGGCAAAGCGGTATGGCAGATGGCAAGGCCAAGTATGAACTCGCGAGCTTTCCTTGCTACTGTAGATGTCGGATCGTGCTTCATGAAGTCGAGCAGCTCCTTCGTTGTTCGTTGGGTCTGGGTCGAACGTGTGCGATTGAGAGATGGGCGAGAAAGGGCCTGGGACACTCGAGGTTGTGAACGCTCACGAGTTGGAGTCGGAACTTCAATCTCTTCAACCACAACACCCACAGCATCAGGGGACGGGCTTCCTGCTTTGTCTTTGGATGCCTCCTCTGACATCTTGACGACATGCTTTAAATCAGCCTCGTCGTGCTTGGACGCTTCACCTTCACCACCAGAGTCTTTGCCATGCATCCAAACAACACCGCCCAAGCTCATGCCTCGGAAACGCATAACATTCTCGGTCAGCGTCCCAGTCTTGTCCGACAAAACATAGCTGACCTGGCCCAAGTTCTCCAAGATCGTATTGGTATTGCAAATCATCGGCGTGTTCGAATCCTCATCATACATCTCAACATCGCTCTGCACCATGAGCATCTGCCCGATCTTCACGATCTCCAAGCTCACGTACAGTGCTAACGGGATGACGTTATTGAACATGATCAGGAAGCCCACGATGATCTGCTTGAACTGTGGAGCGGCGTCTTGCAAGTACCAGGTGCTATCCTCGAAGTCATCGTGCCACATGAGGTAGCCGGCTGAAAATCCGACGGAGAGGATCACGACGTAGAAGATAAGGGTTAATACGACCTGATTGGCATATTTCTCCAATCGCGGCTTCTTTGCCTTGGGGTGGTGGTTGGCGTTCATTCGAATCTTGCATTCCTCGCCCGAATTGATCACAAGGCCGATGGCGTAGTCAGTGTTCCGCAAGATGCTTCCTCGAAACACTACCTCATTCAATGTGAGTGGTAGAGTCTCGTCCCCAATCGTCACTCTGCCATTGAAGTCGTAGAGATCCTTGTTTGGGTCCTCGAGTACGAACTCAGCATGGCAGTTCTTCAAGTCGCTCAGATTACGGCATGTTCGAGAAAGCGAAGGCAAAGCTTGCTTGCTCTTGAGATTTGTCTCTCCATCCAGCGCCATGGTCTCGATATAGGCGACGCCATTCTCTCCGTCTGCGTAGAGCAGAGCAATGTCTGCAGGGACGGGCTCATCTCGCTTCAGCTTGATGATGTCTCCAACTTTGACGCTATGCCATTTGGTCTTGGCCCACTTGATCTCATCGTCTTGATCGAGCTCTTTCTCTTCCACGGTCTCAGCATTCGCAGCCTTGCCTTTCCATCGTAGAACTGAGAACTCGGAGAATGCCGACACAGCTCTTTCCAAGCGCCTCGTAGCCACTGGCTCATCGCTGACATGATCGCTCGACCGAAGGACTGTCGCCAAAAGGTTGTTCTCAATGTTATCCATTCGATGCCGGCAGTAGTCATCGTAGCCCTCTTTGATGACAGTCAAGAGGATGAAAAATGTGAGCGGTAGGATGGTCGTATAGTTTCCGGTTGTAGACAGTCCCGGGATTGTCTGGGGCACACCGATGCATATGAAGAAGACATTATGCAGGCGCGTGCATTGGAAGATCAGCTGTCTCGGCAGGAAGTCCCAGAAGGTGTATCGTGAGGACCGTATCGTGTTCGATATATATCCATGGCCGCGACGCTCGTCGATGAGATGCTCTTGATGTAATGCTCGCAGCGGGACATGTCGGCCCTCTTTGGAGGGAGGGAGCGGTTTCTGGCGCAGAACCAGCTCTACGAAATATCTCTGGTATATGAGCTCTGCCGGTTGCTGAACCCGCTGCGCAAACCAGCTCTCTTGCTCATCGTTGATGGACAGCCAAAGTCGTCGTCGTCGTCGTGCGGTGGCGCCACTATCGCCATCGTCATTCGCACGGTTCATCTTTCAGTCTCAACGGCCACCCGCCGGCTCGAGGTCCTGTGTCGAGGTCTAGACGGACTGCATTCCGTAGGCGGCGGCAAGTGTTCTCCAGGAACGACAGAAATCCGTGACAAGTCACAGCGTAAACGAATGAGAAGATCAACAGGCAGCAAACGACGAACAAGAAGGCGACAACCAGGCCGCGGAACGAAGGTGGTGGTGGTGGTGGTGTTCACAACAAGCGATGGGTGCTTGATCGGTGATGCGTCCGCATCCTCCAAGCACTCCGCAACGTTGCGATTCGTCGGCTCCAATTGGCCCTTGGCGCCTTCTGCATGCGACATCCTCCTCGTGAGTACGTGAGAATCAAAAATAAACCGTTCACTTCGTGTCACTTATCACATGAATATGTCCAGGCCTTCGTCATCTCAACAGGTTTGGTAACACAGCTCTTTCATTCACTCGAAAGGACTGTCATGGCTTGGCACTTCGCTTGGAGGTGGGGAGAGACATCCCCAGATCCCCAGCCACCAGCTTTTGTAGCTGGGACGCTACATAGAACGACTGGAGATACTGCTACAGTGGAGCGTTCATTCTGATATCTTGCCTTGAATGGTAGGAGGAGATCGCGAGTTGAAAACCCCGTGTAAGATTGCTCTCCAGTCGTCTTGACTGCGGGGCCTTTTTTGTGGCTGCTGCGAGGCATCCGTTATCTGCTGGGCAGCTGGAGAGGCAGTACTCGGAACCGTTACGCCAGGATGAGCAAGAAGGCCAGCCTGCTGTGGACCATTTGCTTGCTGCGAGCCATTTCCAGCCTAAGCTCCACCCCCTGACGACGCACTGCTCGCCGCCTGCGATGTGTTAGTCGTCGCTTGGCTCCCACGTCGGTGCGCGTTTGCCGTTTGCCCTCTGCTATGAATTTGCAATCTGCAGAATTGGAACTTGCTGAGGAGAATTCTGTGGAGCAGCAGAGAACACCGACGAGGGTGCTGAAGCAGATCTGATATGCACAACAGACTCGCGCACCCCTTGAGCAGCTAACTTCGCGCGGTGACGGAGGTCTCATCACCTGGGCTTGATACGATCATCGACGCAACAGAAAGTCCGTTCGCGGCTTCGCTGGAGGTTCCAAATGCTTCGGAACAGGATCAAGTCATAAGTCCAATAACTCCCAGAAGTTCTGGGTTGCGAGTTAGTAGAAGTCATCCGAGTCGAAACCTGTGTTTCTATTTCTCGGCTGAGGACGTCTTCGCTGCGCGTTGCGGGTTCTCCGAATCGCACCTTGACATTTCGGGCATGCATTCATCTGACAGCCCGGACACTGCAGTAAATAGGTCCAGAGGTCGCCGCACTCGGGGCAGTTTGTACGGCCGTGAATCTTCGGCCACCAGCCGTCATGGCAGCAAGCCGATGAATTGTTATGACTTGTACCTTCACGAGATGCATCGAATTGCGAGCCCCATTGCTGTCGTTCCCTAGCCTGCTCCTGTCGACGTCTACGTTCTTCTGCTCGTCGGGCTTGCGATGCCTCGGATGCTTGACGAGCCAACTTCTCCCACTGCTCTCGTTCTTGCTGTTGAACTCGGGCAATCCTGTCTCTCTCCACTCGTTCCCTTTCAGCCCTTTCCGCGGCTTCTCTGGCCTGGATGATGTTCGAAAGTGCCTTTATCCTCCTGTCATCCAACATATCTGCGTCATCCACCTCCCTCATCGCTGTTGCGAGTAGGCTCTCCTCTTTCATCACCTCCGTCCTCTTCTTTTCCAGTCGCCTTTCCTTCATGTCTTTTTCAATTCTCCTTTCTTGTTTTGCTCTGTCTTTACGACATACTTCCTCCTCGCTGTCTTCTACCGTCTTGTACAGTGATGACAACAAACAGGTTGTCCAACTATTCTTCCTAGCTTCTGCCGCGGCTTCTGCCGCGGTGATACTGTCCAAATTCTTGATATCCTGCACTAAGCTCTGCATGACGCTTTGCATCTGGCGAATCGACGATTCAAATGCCTTTCTTTTGACCTGCCATACCTCGTTGCGCTCTTGCTTCGATTTCTGAAGGATGATGATCTGACTCGCTTCGTTCAGGCGCCCCGATTGTGGATTTGGAACAGCGGGCGTACGTGGCGCTTGTGTATTTCCGATAGACGGATAGATGAGGTCGTATGCACTCCGTCTGCTTTCATCGTTCAAGGTGTCGTAGGCTTGTTGGAGCTTCAATCGTCAACTCCCGCACAGAAGAGGCATATAAGCTTTTCATTGAGCTTGCTAACGGTAACATACCAGTTGGAATTCAGCAGTAGCATTCTGCTTCTTACTGCGGTCGGGATGGCGCTTCAGCGCTAGTCTTCTGTAGGATGCTACGATCACCCCAGGCGCGGCATCTTGATCCACTTCAAGGATCATGTAATAATCCTCGATGATCTCTGGTGGCGCCATGGTTCGTGGACACTATGATAGTCTTGCGAGCAACTGGCGGTAGCTGATATCTGCTGCGGTGATAAGTGGAATTGGGACTTGCAGTATGCGGCACGGCTGGAACAGGCCAACTGCAGCTCGGATTGATCGTTCGAGTTCCTGTGCGTAGGCGCTGCAGGTTCAGCGCCTACGCAGAACCGCCCTTCGAAGGGCGTCAAGTCGCATTAAATTTATGGGAAAGAGTCGCATCTTTGCGCACACCGATCAAAGAAAGAAGATGTGTTCCTGGTATTCCATGCATTAGCCAGCCTCGCTCGGTCGTCCTTTGGGGAGACTTTCGTGCAGTGACCCGCGTGGACCCTCATTTCCCGAAACATGTGTCGAAGCCCAGAGACTATAAGCACCAGTCCCATCTCGCAAAAGTCAGCCATCGTTGCATGACAGCATGGGCGCCATTTGTCCATCTCAGACTGCTCATCTTAGCTCAAAGCTTTCCACAACAAGCTTCTTCTCCCTCTTCACATGAAACGCTTCGCCATCCATCATGCCATGCACGTAAGCTTCCCCGACGAACTCATAGTACTCATCGACAACTTTGCCATTCTTCAGAACGGTCGTATCCCCATTCTGAGCATGTATGACAACATCGCGGTGATGGCGATGTGGAATGTTCGTTGGACAGTCGGGGTGCTGGCATCTCGTTCGCTGCTTCGTCGCTGGCACGCCCCCGATGTACTTCCTCAAGACGACTGGTACGCTGCAGCCATAGAGAATGCAGATCAGGTCGCCTTTCTTGGTGTTGATTGGGACCAGAGCCAAAGCGTTTGGCATGTTGGTCAGGACGACAAGCCTTCGTGACCATACCATGCACTGCACCCTTTCGAGGAACTCTCTCACCGCAGAAGGGCAGTCGTACATTATGATCTCGCTGGTATTGAGGTCTCCACGTGCAGGCTTGCGCGTGAAAGCGTCTCGACACACGCGGCGCCAATGTGAAGGTGGTCGTTGGCCATAAGCGTTTCGATTTCCCACCAGCGTGCGCCAGAAACTGTCTGGCGGCAGTGTGGAAACATCATCCCAGCCTCCTGCCGCCATCCACTCTGATGGAACAATGCCGGCTGCTGCGGGCGATTTCTTCTCAAAGACTGAATCAAGTACGAAACCTTTGACGTTCAGTGCCCTCTCATGGTCTGCTTTAGGCGACCAATCTGCCTGCAAACTACTCGAAGCCCGATACAGCTTGCTCCCAATTCCAGGCTCTCCGACAAGAGGATCCGCATTGACTCTTCGGTGGACCCTCTTCACACCTGGTGAGAAGGCACCTTTTGATAACGGTGGTGCCCAGGAAGGTAAATGGCAGTCATCCGGGGCCCAGGGACGACAGATCATATCCAATGATCTCGACTTCCGCACCGTGAACTCCAAGAAATCTTTACAGACCTGAAAGACATCCTTCTTGTAATCGACAATGATCCGTCTGTTCTTCAAAGAATTCATGAGCATCTGCGTGGCGATCTTCTTCTTGGAGATATCGCTGTCGTGTCCTTGGGTACTGAGTCGGCGCATGTGGACTCGATGTTCGACCATTCGTTCGGGTATTAAGTGCTGTGGCTTGCTTTCGACATCGTCCTGGAATGTCACGGGCCTCTGCAAGGGCTTCTCTCCGTTGGTAACGAGCCTGCTGGGACCAGCAGACTCAGCTGTGCCGTTTTGGTCAGATATCGAATCTTTCCTGTTTCTGGAGGCTTGTGTAGGAGATCCGGTTGGCGAAGTTACTGCAGATGGGGGAGGATTTCGAGGCCTTAGGCCCATGACCTGTGTTGCGTTCTTGGCCACGGGATGTGCATCGTTGGCCAGCCAAAGGACCGCATACAGTATGTCGTGCGGATCCGAAGCCTCAAATGCGGACATTGAGGACATCACTGCTTCGAGTGAGAAGAGATGCTCCATGATCTTGCCTTGCTCCGACTTTCGAAAGAGATTGTCGGAGGCAAATACTAACCTCACCGCACCAAGTTCACTGAGATCGCCGAGGTAGTCAGGATGATTGCGGTGCGCGGCTGACTCCCTGAACAGCTGCCGCAATTCGTACTTCTTGTAGGCGAACAACGATATCACATCCGCGAAATCTCTCCAAGAGACATCTTCTCCGCAGTATCGGGTGGCCTCTTTAGCAAGGGCGATCTCTTGGATGATCCATCGTCGGTTGAACCAAGGTCGCCGCATCTACTCCGACAAAGCCGCTTAGTCTTGCGACGCAAAGGAGTCTTGGACCAGGCTGTCAAAGTCGTCCAAGACATTTCCGGATGAATTTGATCGCCTGCGCACTGCCATCTTCTTCCTCTCCTAGCCACACAGCCACACTTTTAGCCCTGCTGTATATCAGTGACATCTGCAAGATCTGGACTGTCTTCTCATCGTCATCAGCCTGATTGATGCATAGTGCATCGACCCAGAAGAATCTCGGCTCTCGCTCATCGCGAAGGTGCCGGAGTGCGCAATCCAGGTTTGTTTTGATGCGTATGAAATACGACTGACTCCATGCCAATATCTTAATAAACTTGGTGGCGTTGTCCTTATGCCCCCGGTGGTACGAGAGGGCCTCATAAGGCTCAGGATCCTTGACGGCATTCTCATCTAGGCTTCCTCGACTTTGACGTATCCATCGGATCTCGAGGTTGGCTTCGAGATCTGTCCCACGATGTCCCGGTAAAAGCTTGAGGAGACGGATGCAGCCATGGCGTATCGGCGTGTGTTCCGAGTATCTGTATTCCTGCATGGCGGTCCAGTTGTCGGCTCACAGCTTGGCAAGACTTATTGCTCCTCGAACGGATTGAAAAAGAAGTAGGCCTTGGAGCAGAGGGGGCGCCTCTCATGCCGAGCCGCATGGACAAGGACGGGATCGTGCCCTAGCCGACTCCATCGCCAATGGCACGATCGAGAGCGGACTTCCATCGGGACGTGGACGCTATGCCGCTATCATCGGCAGACCTGATCGGCCAGACCATGCCGTGGGGGCCAAAATGGCAGGCACCGTGTCACCGAGTGCATTTCAGCTGGTAGGGGTAGCGTCCAGCTTGCGCCATTCATGCAGAGCGGCTGCATGAAGCAAATCGGGCATTTGAGCCGTTCCAGCTGCGTTGTGTCAAGGGTGGGAGAGAAGAATGGTGTTGCGGGCAAATAGGCTGCATGGTACAAAGTGATAGATCAGGATGCTGGCCCTGGCCCTGACAGACCGCCCCTGAAGACGTGCAGTCAACTTATCCTTCACTCATTAACTCCACGCTAGACCCTAAGTATTCTAGCCGGCGGTTGCACATCAGTCGACAAAAGAGGTGGGACGAAAACCCCGACCATCCTTATCAAAATCCGCAGGGCCGCCTTCGCGCATCGACAGACCGACATCGTCATCAAAAGCGATACTTGAGAATATCCCTTCAAGCATTTGCCATTCAGATCTGAAAGCTGCGCCATGGCTACCATGGATCTCACTACGCCTGGCAATTCCGCACCACGTGGATGGCTTGGTGATCTTCACGCGAATGCGAACAAGGCAGTGCAGTGCCCAACAAGTAGAAGTACAAGACATACCATCGTTCAGGTTGAGGACTGATCTTCGCAGCACTCTCCCTTACTTGTGAACATACTCTTCCGCGATGTACGGCTCGACAAGTACAACATCAAGCTCAAGCGAACTGGCGCCACGGAAACGGGCCATCAAGGCTCATCGCAAGTCTCGGCGCGGATGCTTCACCTGCAAAGGTCGCA
This sequence comes from Zasmidium cellare ATCC 36951, assembly GCF_010093935.1. NCBI lineage: Eukaryota > Fungi > Ascomycota > Dothideomycetes > Mycosphaerellales > Mycosphaerellaceae > Zasmidium > Zasmidium cellare. The sequence goes on along the minus strand of NW_022987002.1, from coordinate 102,797 downwards.
AAGTGAAGGTGACGGTCAAAGCACGACGTTGGACTTCAGTGGACTGATTTTATATAGTGTTGCGAAAGCCGCCCGCAGTGCACCAACTGCCTCAAGACCGGGCTCACCTGCGTGTATCCCGACGAAGAGGCGAAGGTGATATCCACGAAAATCGGCAAGATCCAGTATCAGTCTCGTGGATTCAGTCTTCGTGACATGAGGTTCTTTCACGACTTCATGACGGCCAGCTTTCCTCATTTGCCATTGAATGGCGAACATGCCTGGAAGAACGATATTCCAATTTTTGCCCAGGAGCATGATTTCCTGATGCATGCTATACTGGCTCTCGGTGCCTCTCACCTTCATGCGCGGACCAACCTTGACCTGAAAAAGGCAGTCGAAAGACACAGAGCCGTAGCAATGCGTGGTCTCACCGATATCCATTGTGAAGACGCTGGCCAGTCTCGGACAGACAATGATCACAGAATGACCAAGCTCAATGCCCAGCTTGCGACTGCATATGCACTCACATTCTGTTCGTCGTACATGGGAGACTCTCTGAGTTTGCTCTTGGTCTTGGTTCGGAGCTGTGCTTCCTTCTCGATGCAAATTATGAACTCTGGCTTCTCGTCACCCCTTTTCCCTGGGGGTGGTCGCACGATTAGCTCAGATGATCATGCAAAGGTCATGCGCGAGCGCCTCTCTGACGCACCGCCATTGACCAATGTATCACGAGTCGAAAGCACCAAAGCAAGTCTGGATAAAGTTGCCAGCGTTTGCACCTTCACATCCACCGAGTTGGCTATTTGGACGCACATGAGTCAGATCCTCGAGAAGATCAACAACCCATTCGAGTCTTATTGCCATCTGATCGCTATTTACGACGCATTCACAAGAATGTCTGCGGCCGACTTTGCCCGCTTTGCAGATATCTCAAACTTCAGTAGCAGGTCCTTGCAGGCACATTTCCTGGCAATTGAGAAGCTCTTGAAACCATGGCTACAGCTCGAATTGCCATTCGGGCGGTTGAGCAATAACCATGGGCAACACGATCCAGTAGCTCTAATAGCTTCAGCGACCATCGATCCGGCTTCAGAGGCTACCCCAGGAAGTGTATCAAATCCACATGCGATCGAGAATACAATGTCCAAACGTCAATCGACATAAGCTGGAATATTCTAGTCTGCATATTAACACCAATCGGCCGTGCCCCAACACCGACGAGCTGACTATATAAAACTCGCAATCTAGCTCATCTCGGCATCCCGTACCTCTATGTTCTCACTGTTCTCGGCCTCTTGGAGATAATGTGGCGGATAGACAAGCGCAAGTCCGCAGACGGCAACGGCCATAGGGAGTGCCTCAATCACGTAAAATGGCCACTCGTGCTCGAAGAGGTATCCGTCAACGCCCATGGCGAATTCAATCAGGCGGTATACGCATCGTAACTGGATGCAGGTCGTAAGCGTTGAACTTGGCCTCAAAGACGTGGAGACTTACGAGTATCATCAGGCTACTCCAGAAGGCTGATCGAAACCCTGGCAGCCAGTGCACGTTTCTCTTTGCAGCGAAAGGCAAGCGAGCCCCTGCGAAGTTGACGATGATGGCAATGAAGAAGACCAGCGTCACCGTCTGCGCCGCAAGCCCGCCCGTGATGATGTGCGAGCCTACATCCGCTTGCGAGCCCTCCCATTCAACACCAGCAGCGATCGAGGTTCCGCTCACTTGGACGAGCAGCGTGACGATGTCGCAAGTGACAAAGATAAGTGCGATCCGCCGCACTGGTATGCCGAAGATACGTCTCTTCTTGGATACGGCGGCCATAATACGACCACATATCAAGTAAATCCCGCCCGCGATCCACAGCGGCGCTAGGACGATAAGTGATTGTTGTGCGGCGAAGAGTCCCTGGTTCAAAGGTCAGCAGATCTACTGGCAATTGTGATCAACACCATGAAGACAAACCACGTCGGTCGTGCGGTCGTGTGCTGCTGCACGCACGGCAAAGCCTGCCACTTCCCAGAGCACTCCGATCAGCTCAACCCAATAGAACTTCTTCAAGCCGCCTTGCCAGGCACGAAAGCTGATGCCGACTCCAAGAAGCCCAAAGAAGGCAGAGAAGAAGGCTGCTGCGCCGGTGTTGGGGTAGTAGAACCAAGCGCTGTCGTCTGGAAGAGGCGCCATTGTCATGAGATTGCGAAATACGAGGGTAGACGGTGTTCAGAGGTGAATGTTAGATCTTGATTGAAGCATAACGAGGAAACACTGCTCCTTTTGAATACACGCCAAGTTGAAATTCGCATCTCTGAGCGATATGTGCGACTTGTGCGAGACGTTCAGCCTCGTTGCGTAAACAGAATATCTTCGCTTAGCATATTGCTTCGATGCGCATTCGCATCAGGGGACCCGCAGCGAATCATAGTAGCATCGCTTTCCCATGCGAGGAGAGACTTGGCGAAAAGCACAGCCTGGATTGACATCTGGTTCTAGGCGACGACTTTCTCTCAGCTCTCCGATGCATTCCTATTCTGTGCGTATCTCTGCTGCCTTCAGTGTTGTCGTCCTTAGGCATTGCCACCCATGTCCTCTTTGCCGAAAGTGGAGGCACGTGCATCGCAATGGCCAAGAGAGAGCTTCCCCAACGTTCGCCACCACGTCATCTTCAGCCTCGACATAGACCTGCTCTGGCAGCACTCTGTCAGCGCTGTACATACACAGACACAGGGGGACTCTGGGGCCTACCTGCGTGAATTGTTTCGAATCGGTGTATTTCCAGGATTTCCAGGACGTATCTACGCCTATCATCAAATATCTAGACCCGAGCTATACTATCTACTCTCAGCCTTATCGAACGAGAAGCAAGAACAATACAACAGCTATTCAAGCGTTGTTCAAAGAAGTTCTCACCGAAATGTTGGAAGCCATCCGAACGAACCTCCCGCTCGAGGTAAGACCAAATCCTCCCTCCCTCCCTCACCCACTGAAACCAATATCTTCACAGAGTCTGTCCAACATATCATCCATCCTCGGTCCCATCGGACTTCTCGCCCTCGCAGACCTCAGCACCGTCCCTTTACGAACAACCCTGACTGGAACTTCCTCATGGCTGGACATCTTCATTCTGGCTCCCGGCCTGCACAGGCAAGCCACTGCTCCGGATCTGACCAAGGGCGAGTACCCAGCCTGTGCGGCTATGACGACCGGGTATGTCTTTCGTGTTGAGAATCCGGCGACGGTACACTACCTTCAGCGAGTTGGGAAGACGGGACATGTTACGACTTTATTCGTGACTTCTTCACAGGAAACAGGAGCCAGGGTTTCGGGTTCTGGATTGGCGTATGTGTCGGCTCTCTTGCTCTCTGTTAGCATACCTGGAATTGTGGTGCTCGTTGGAGACATCGTAACTACCGCTGTTATCGGTCTGTTGATTTTGTCCCGCCTCATCAACGTCTCCATCATCCGTCGCCGCGCACAGCTAGGTTGGTTCGGCGCCCTGGAGCCAGGCGTCCAAAGTGATCTCCTCGTTCTCCTCAGTCAGGATCGATGGTTCAGAATCCAAGGCGCAACAGACGACGTCAAAGCTATAACGTCCGGGGCCTGGCTGCGAGACGCCACATTCCTTCAGTCTTCACTGGTGAGCTTCGCAACGCTTCTGGTCTACATCAGCGCTGCCATGTCCCTCAACGCAACACCAGCAGGCAAACTCGCCCTCTTACTTCTCTTCACCGGGAACGCTGCTCTACTCGGTCTCACGAACGAATCCACCAAAACACTCACCATGTTCAATCGCACCATCAGCATCAAGCACGCACCGAGACCCTACGACCGCCGTCTCGACCTGACCAAAGAACTCGTGCAAGAATTTAAACGCACAGACTGCTTCGTCGCCATGGGCATGATCCAACCCGAAAAGGAGAAAGAGCTTCAGAAATCATATAAAGGTGCCGTGATGATGTAAAAAGCCTGCTTTGAGGATTATGATTACTGCCACGCCTCCACTGCAATCCTATAGTATCATATTGGATCTAAGTATACATCTGTGTTTTCATCAAGGGCCGTACAGCAGAGCAATTCGAAATCAATGACCATGACGGCTCCCCCTCCTCGTGCTCATGTACATCTCCAGAGCACTCCCGTTGCTGCTCGAGGCCGTGTGGCTGGTCGCTGTGGTCGCTGCACTCCTCCTCGCGACCCGTGACTCCCACGCCATCGGACCCGCTTTCGGGCTCTCAGGTTCCAGCAGACTGGGGATTGTTCCGTTCAGAGCGCCGTTTGTGCGAAGTACCGCCATGAGTGCTGCGGAAAGGAGAGCGTTCTGCTTCTCGAGTGCTTCGAGGCGGGCATCCATTCGTGCGGCGGCTCGGTTCGAGGATCTGTTGGCGTGTTTGCTTTGCTGCGTGACGACGTGGGGGTACTTCTCCTTGTCCTTCTTCGAGGAGGTGGATGAAATTGGCGATACGTCGTGTGACGGGACGGTAGGGAGATCTTTGCAAACGACCTTGGCCTTGCTGTTCGCTTTGCTTGTCTTCTCGGATCCAGAAGCTGGTGGCGTTGGTGGCAAGGCCCGAGTCGGCGGCGGTGATGGCAAAGGGGGAACGTCGTCTTCTTCTCGCTCGTAGCCTGGGCTCTTCGACCTCGGCGATGAATGGACGCTGTTCTGATTGCTGTTGTTGACACTCGTTCGACTTCGTCTTTGAATTGCGGACCGTGAATACGATGCCGAGCGAGGTCGAGGGGCATACGTCTTCCCTTCCTTGAGAATGAGCTTTGTTGGCTTTGGTGAAGGCTTGGTCTTTGGCACTGGCACTTCTTCTGCAACCATCATTACCGGGCTGAAGTTCATGCCCGACTCAGAGTTTCTTTCTTCGGCAGTCTGTGCTGTTGGTGAGATTGGCGTGTAATTCATCCTGTCATCCTCATCGGTTGTCCGGGACGGCACTGGCGACACCGGCGTCTGAGTAGACTGCGTAACCTTCTTCCAGCTAGCTACACTCGACGCACTGGCATGACTGGCCGCAGATGGCGCTCTCAGTGGCGGCGGACGTAAGTCTGGAATGGTGATCTGTGGTCTGATCTTCTTCTGTCGTTGGCGAGTTGCCTGTGCTGGTGCGTGAACGACAGAGTCGATGGTCCTGCTCACACTTGGTCGATCACGCAGCTTGCGGGCTCGAACACGTTCTTCTCGCTCCTTGCGGTTCAAGGGATCGATCCGCCGGCGAGGGCTGGAGTTCTTGTTGCGAGACTTGGGCCTCTTGATGGGGCCAGTGCATTCCGTGGTGACGGTGGCTTTTATGGGTTCCATGCCGAAGTCAAAGTCGCTTGCGGACTTGATGCTGGGTGCAATCTTTGGGGTGGCCCTTCGCTCAGAGCCATGGCTGGCGATGATGCTTTCGATCGTCCTTGGGTCCCGCCTGAGTCTGAGAGGGCTGCGGGGTGGCGGTGGGCCAGGACTATCGGAGAAGCTTCGTGGTGGGCCAAGGGTCGATGCGATGCTCGATGCTCTCTGCATGAGGACAGGATAGCTTCCAAGTCGGCGAGGCACTGGTTGCTTGATTTCGACTTCCTTCTCTGGGCTCGGATGCTTGACTGGAAACTCCTCTCTTGGCAACGAGATCTTCGGCGTCAATGGTTCGGCCCCTGGAGTTGCTTGACCTGATAGTGCTCGAGCAGTATCATAAGACTGTCTGCCGACTGGATCGTCGACAAGCTCAGTGGAGTAAGACTCTGCCATGGACCCTGACTCAGGTTGTGGAGTCGGAGGGTTGGATGCCGCAGGCCTGATCGGGGTCGGGAATCTTCGCGATAGCCTGCTGGCGACCTCTTCATAAGACGTTGCAGGTCGAATTTCGTCTGAGATCGCAGGGTCGTCTTGATACTGCTGCTTATTCAAAGCATGGAGGTAGCTGTCGAGGATGTCACTGTTGTTGGAATCCTCATGAAAGCAGATCGACACCCTCGAGTCCAGTATGTCCGGGCTGAGATATGATGAAGTCGAAGGTCCAGCCATGTCTGAGACAGCATTGTCTTGTTCGATGACATCTGAGAGTTTCGGTGATGATAGTCGCAGGGCCAAGTACGGTTTGCCTGGTCAACGACATCAGCATCCCACCGACATTGAACTGGCTACCACAACCACGTACCTGTCCAGGAGACTTTTTGCTCCACACAATCCAGGAGAAGCCCACCCTCATCCCTGAGAACGCCATTCAATCTGGAAATCCTTGTCAGCATTCGATTTTGACAGCTCACGATACATCAACCAACCTATCACTAGCACTCTGAACAGGCGTCACATCTCGCTTCTGGCCTCGCTTGAGAAATCTAAAAGCATTCTTGCCGCTGACCGATCGCTTCGGAGGCTCAACCTTGCTCGGCCTACGATGCGGCGCCGTCGGCCCAGTCGTCCTCAAGAAGAACGCCAGATCATAAGACTTGGCACTGTGAGGAAGATTGACCAAGCTCGACTGGGTGATCATATCGTCGTCCCTCTTCGAAGAATTGGAATACGGAGCCTGAGTGGTACAGTCGTAGTTCATCGACCATGAATCCTCCCTGGACAGCGGCACAGTCGTCGACGACCAATAATGCTCGTCGGTAGTAGTAGTGGAAGCACTCTCAAACCGCTGCTGAATGGAGTCCTCGCGGAGGATAGTCGAGCTGGCCTTGCGGATCCTCTCCCGCTCATAGGCATTCGAGGAGGATGACGAGGAGGGAGCCTGACCCATATTGACACAATAGCCTGGTTCGGCGCCAATGGTCATGCCTGTAGGGGCGCCGAACATGTCGGGAAGGCCAGGAGATTGCGAGGAGGGGTCGGTAGCTGTTATCTCCCACGCGCGCGGTGTGTGGTTGGCGAAGGTCGGCACGTTCGCTTTTCGCCGCTGCTGCTGCACCGCGGACAGCTGCATTGGACACGAGCTGTGTGCGTGGCCGGCTGTTGCGATGGATTTGACTGGATCTGCCACTCCGGAAGGGCAGAATGAGGGGTGCGGCCCTTTGTTGCCTGTGCGCGTGCTTCAGATAAATCGTCACCTGACTTGGGGGAACCATGCCAACTCACGGGTGTCGCAGAGAGCTGGTCCTTTCAGGCAGCTGAGGGTGGCGCTGGGCGAGAATGTGCTGCGTCGATCATCTGGGTGCTGCAGCAGTGGTGGTAGCTGTTGTCATCCTCGAGGAAGACAAGAGCTGAAAGAGAGGTCCCGAGGGACGAAAAGCAAGATAAGAGAAAAGGGTAGCAAACAAGAATAGAGAAGAGAGATCGGTGTGGTCCAGGAAGCGGAACGATAATCAAGCTTCGTCGTTGAGGTCGAACAGAAAGGCCCCCTGCAGGTAGTGGTGTATTTGAAGAACGCAAAGTTCCTCCACGAACACAACCAGCAGGTACAGCAAGAGCCCAGATAATAACACCCAGTCTCTTGCCTTCCCTCGCACACAACGAACAAGCAACAAATCTTCTGAAAAGAAAACACAACTCTCACAAAGACATGCCGCAAGGAGACAGACGACGAGACCGCCAGCGTCGACGCCCTGGCAGAGGCACTGTACCACCGAAGCAAGAAGGCAGCCAGCAGCACACAGCAGATTTTGGTCTTGCCTTGTGCCGCCGCGGCAGTGCGATTCACTGGACCGATGCACAAAGATGAGAATGTGATGCCGCCGGCGGGCGACGCTCAGACTCTCTCAGCTGGCAAGAGGAAACCCGATGACGAGCTCGGGATCCGTGTGCCGTGGTACGCCACCAGGTGATTGATTGTCTTAGACAGCGTGATGACCGGGGTGTTGGGAGTGGGAATTCTTGTAAGGCCCGGCCGTTGCTCAGCGCGGGAAAGGCTGTGGCTCCGATCTCTTTTACTCCCTGATATCACGACAGCATCAGCTCTCAATATTCAACTCCCTTCATTCATCAAAGTCAGCGAGATTCCATCGCAAAAATCTCACCACGCACCACAGCATCCATGCAATGCAAGGTCCAATTCTCGTCGCCCAGCATCTCACGTCACACAACTAGCAGCACGCATGAAACCAGCCGGCATCACCACATCCATCCTCTGTGCGACGTACCCGCTGCCGTACAACCTCGCACCCAATTTGCAGCACGCTTTTCGAATTCGACCCCGTGCAACTTGGGCGTCGAAAAGGGGGCGCTTGTCATGTCTACTCAACCCAGCATCGAACAATTGATGAAGCGTCAAAAAAGCCACTGCACCCACATAATGACACCTTGGTCTGATCGAGCGCAACGTCGAGCAGGACTCGAAACAAAGGCGGTGCCGCCTCATCTTATGATGAATGATGCCGCCACTGCTACTGTAACCGCGCGCATGGCAAGAGCCGTCGGCGGGTGATTTTGACAGTTCTCGAAAGGACTCTTGCATGGATTCAGAAATCTCGGGGCTGCATGAGGAATCGCACAGGCGCGCTCCGCGGCTGGGTCGGTTGTTGCACTGGGCGAGGGTTGCCTACAGATCTCTCATCTCTCGATCAAGAGAGGGATGAGGACCGACATACTGGCCTGGACGATTTGTCCAGTCACTTCACGTAGCTGCTACCGTACTTCACGAGTTTACTGCTTTCTGTCTATCCATTTCTTTCTGTTTCGAGGCCATGCCTCTATAACGTTGGCTGCAGGTGAGCTCCAGCTTTCAACCAAGTGTTCGGAATGTCGCTGTCTCCGCGAATGCATTGAAAGCTATGGCATCAGCTCAGCGATGGTGATCAGCTGCAGAGTTGAGGGATGGAAAGCTGACTTTGGTGACCATTCCTGACACTCAGAGGCCGAGCTCCACCATCGCGCCACCATCTGGCAACCCTGGGTTGAACCTGCATATGTAGGCAAGTTGCTTGATCTTTTCCAGCCAGCCGCTGTACCTGCTGAAAGGAGTCTCTTCATCGCGGAGGCGCTCGTGGCTTCTTTGGCATGAACGGACTGGCGGCAGCTGGTCTCTTCTTCGGCACGAAGGGCTTGGCTTGCTGCACCACCGCACCACGAGGTTTGGTTGCAGCGCCAGGCGCAGTGCCATTTGCACCCTCATCTCCCGTCGCAGATAAGGGTGTTTCAGCCCGCGAGCCAGACGCGCTGCGCGGACCGTTGGTGTTGCTGATTGGGGTCATAGCACGACCGTCAGCTGTCATGTTCGGAGTACCGTCGGCATCCTCCATGTCGACGTCGTCGGACGGCTTCTTCTCTGAAGATTCGCGGCTTGCAGCTTTCTTAGCCTTCAGTATATCTTCAAACTTGTACGTCACCCCGTCCATTCTGTCCGGATCAGCGGGCTCAGTCTTGACTTGAGGCTCTGTCTTGATATGGGGTTCTGCTTTCACGACAGGGGTTGGTGTAGGTTTCCTTGAACCATTTGCAGCAACACTTGCAGAAGATCGCCTCGACTCGGCTTCGTTGCTCATTTGTGCCACATGTGCGTTAACATCCAGCATGGAACGAGTGTTTGAGGAGTAGTTGCTCGCTGGGAATGCACTGGATGGCTTCTTCAGCATGCTCATGATTTCGCCAGTTGTGAGGCAGTCTCTGGCCTGCGCATCTTCCACCAGCTTCTTCCAGTATCGTCCACGTACCAGACTGTCGGAATTACCAAGCACCCACAAACTTGACTTTGCTCGTGTGAGACCGACGTTCATGCGACGAATGTCTTGCAAGAAACCAATGCCACCCGCTGGTGAGGCACGCACACAGGAGAAGATGATGACCTCACTCTCACGACCTTGGAAGGCATCTGTGGTGTTGAAGTCGATGATCTCCTCGACCTGGGACCCGTATTTGTCAGTGAAGCGTCTCTTGAGCTCCCGCAGCTGCGACTTGTACGGCGTGATGATGCCGATTTTGCCTGTGAAGTCGTAGTTGCTGTAGTCGGTCCTCAATCGGTCGAAGAGCGCCATCGCCACATCTATTTCCGGGATGTTGATGAGCGAGTGACCTTTTGGAGCAGACTGGTGTTGACCCCGAACGTCGTAGAAGCGGTATGGCGCAAGCAAAGCGCTGTCGTGCCACGGCTGCGTCCTCAGAGCAGCCATGCCGTTCCCGTCCTTGAGCAAGCCATCGTAGAACGTCCAGCTCGGGAATACACTGATATCGGGATGCATACGGTACTGCGTATCCAGTAGATGTACCTCATCGGGATTGTTGTTCTGCATTCGCACGAATAAGCTCTGCTCGTACTGGAACCGGGCAGCTTCTTTCGAAAAGACAGTGGGCGGAAGCTGTTTTGGATCGCCGACCATAATACACTTGATGCATCCGTACTTCAGTGGGATCAGCGAGCTCATCTCAACACACTGAGCTGCCTCGTCGATGATGACGGTTTCGAACTCGATGTTCAAGCTCTGGAACATGTCGTGTCCACTACCGCTTAGGGTGCCGCAAATGACATGTGCCTCGTCAAGCACAGCCTGCTGCGCTCTCTTGCGATTGAGTTCTTGCTCTCGGCCAGCGTTGCGTTCCTGGTCCTTGACGCTATCAATGCGTGTGCCAAGCTCAGCCTTCCGGCGCTTGACGGCGGAAATGCTGTCTTCCAGGTCCTTGCGCTGTGCCGGCTCGAGTTTGTTCTCTCTTTTGTCAGACGCATTCCGTCGATCATAGAGTTCTCGCAGCTTTGCGGAAACTTGCTCGTGCTCTTTGAAAATCTCAGCATTCTTTTCGCGCTGCTTCGTGTCCATCTGTGAGTTGCCCAGCTTCTTGGAAACCAGCTCATCGATCGTCACGTCCTGAACTTCGTGCTTGATGGCATCGCTGCGACCAATACGAACCACATTGATATTGTGGTGAGCACCTGATTTGGTCTTGACACCTTCCTTTAGACGCATAACCAGCTCGTCTACGGCAGCATTGCTAGGTGCGCAGACCAGGAGCTTCTTCGAGGGAGCATCTCCCAGAACATTAGTGTTGCCATTGGCCTTGGGCATCGAAATTCTGGTCGCTCCAACGGTGCTGCTGCCCAAAGTCTGGGAAAGCAATCCGCCAACGATCGCGACAATGGTCTTCGTCTTGCCAGATCCTGGCGGACCCTGAATCAAGGAGAAGCCTTCATTCTCGAGCGCTGCATTGATAGCTTCCGACTGAGCTTTATTCAGGTTGTAGACATCCTGCAGTTGCGAGATCTGCCGATCGCTGAACGTAATCCGCGGAGACGGCTTAGCTCTCACAATTTGATTGCAGAGATCATAGTACTGTAGACCTTTGAGTGCGCCGTATTCGCGTTCCAGTGGAGTGATGCTCTGAACCTTGAGCCCGTAGATGATGGTCTGCATTGTCAGTTGCGGAGCAAGCTTATTACTCGACATGAGCTGGTAGACGATCTCGAGGTGGGCCTTTTGTCGCTTCACACGGTAGATTCGTGCGAGACAGTTTGGCGATTCCGGTTGGTCTGCAGGTTTCTTGGCCTTCGAGAACAAAATTATGTCGCCCTCTTGAAGCGACAAGTCTCGATTGTCTTGATGGCTGATCATGCTGCTAATCTCGATGAATTGGTCCACATTGCTGCGGTTCTGGACTTTGATCTCATACGGCTTCGAACTGTTCTCCTCTCGCGACTTGACCATGCCCTGCCAAGCTTCGAGGAGGAGCAGCGGCTCGAACGTCTCTTGGTATGTGACAGGATTGGTGAACGAGTTGGCGACGGCGGAGAAGTCGTTCTCGTTCGATCGTGGAGGGAAGTCGCCTTCATGGAAGAAGTCCCATCCCAGTATCACCCGGTGAAGTGGCCCTAGATCGGGCGCGAGACGAGCACGCATGTCCTTAAAGGAGCGAGCGGATCTCTGAATGCGAGTTGGTCCTTTCTTGACCTCCGGCTTCAGACCAGTCGTGCCGCTGACATCCAACTGTGGGCGTTGGGCTTTCTTCGGCTTCTTGCTGTCGCCAAAGAGGTCGTCGTCGAGGTCTTCATCTTCATCTCCTTCTTCAGAGTCCAGGTCGGCATCATCAACCATGACAGTTTGCCCGGCAGTAGAATGATCTTTGCCGTAGTTTCCGATGCCAGCTACTCCACTGCCTGCGCCAAGATTAGCTTTGGCCAGAGCGGCTTGCTTTTGTTTCTCCTGCTCTGCCAGAGCCTGCTTTCGCTTGAGCAAGAAGTTCTTCTGGTCATCTTGCTGCTTTTGCGCTGCCCTCTGCGTTGCCAGGCTGGGCAGCTTTTGCATTGGTGCCTTGTTCTTGCGGTCTGCGGCACTGGACCATTTCTCGAGATCAATGACACCCCTTGGCTTCGCTGTGGTGATGGGTGTGGTGGAGCCGGATCGGCTCTCTCCGGGAGTAGCCCAGCCTTGCAATGAGCTTTGTTTCTTCCGAGGAGCACCGACAGACTCCAGGGAAGACGATAGAGCACCACCGAGGTGTTCTTCCAGTGCTCGCTGTAGCTCCGCCTTGTGCTGGTTTGTAAGTTTAGTCTTAACTTTGGCATCTCTGACCGATGCGCTGGTGACAATGTCTTCGACGTACTGCGCAGCACTAATCGAAACTTTGATGCCAACAGCGTGCAGTCGGGTCAGAATCTTGCCTGTCAGACTGACTGCCTTAGTGATGAGATAATCATCACGAAGTCTCAGCCACTTCGTGATGAACCTGAATGTGCTGCTGGGCTGTTGGAGAAGCTGCTTTCCCACGTCCAAGTCGCCTTGCTTGCTGTTGCTTTCAAGCGTACCGGCGATAATTGAGTACTGGTCGAAAGCAAAGTCAGCAAAGTCCATCGTCTCGCGACAGAAATCCTGCATGACAGTCTTATCATAGCCTTGACTACTCCAAGTTTCAGTCTGCTCGAAGATGGTCTCCAGCACACCCCAAGTTCGGACCCAGAACACACGAAGCGCAGATACATCGGCGTTGTTTGAGAGTGTCTTGGTTCGGAGTATGCCATCTTGAGAATCGCAAAGACAGCTGTAGATGTCCCTGCATAGCTTGAGTAGAACTATACAAGGCCCGAAGACCTTGGCATCAGACACAAGCTTGAGGGTGTTGGCCACAGCCGCAAGCGCCGTACCGAAGAATATCTGTACAACGTGCATGATACTGTCTCGTCTGCTGTCTTCCCCACTCAGCGTTTTGAGGAGACCCAGGGCAGAGTTGTGAAGCTGGTCGTTGCTGTTGAAGAGCAGAGACATGACCCCTCGAACTGCCGAAGCCTCCTGAAACAAGTCGACCAACTGATCGGGTTCGAACGAGTCAATGCGGTCCAGAAGGTCAGTGGTTATGTACCCATGCACTCTCTCCAGCGCGCTGTTCCAGGCTTCTGCTTGCTTGGGAGCGGACTTGACGATCTTGGCAGGAATCGTCTCCAGCTCGACGAGACCAGTAAGACCGGATAGTACGGACATGACGAGCACAGGATAGCCAGGCTTGATGTGCTGCATGCTGGTCTTCCATACCTTCTGACTGGTAACCCCAATCTCGTGGTCCAGATCCATCGTCTTTTCGATGACGCGGCGGTCTCTCTTCAAGCCCTTCACGTCCAGAGCGAGCACGTTCTCGACAATCTGCAGGCCGAGCATCTGAGTAGGCGTCACCTGCATCTCGGTCTTCGTCTCGATACCCTCAAGCTCCTCGAGGATAACGTCAATGTGGTCCTTCGCGACTGCTTCAACCAGGTGCGTATAAACGGGTCCACCCTCAACAACCTTAGCAACACGGTTGATGGCCTCCAGCAGGCAAGAGAGACCTATCTCCCACGTAACTCTACTCGTGGAATGTGGGTACTCCTCGCCCTGATACTTGTGCAAGAAGAGATCCAGTATTGTGCGCAACGGCTGCACCAGGTTGGCCGGCTTGATGCTGCTGGTGAATGCGTTGACCCACGCCATCTGCTGCTTGAGGTACTCGTACGGACCGTGTTGTCGCTCTTCTGGAACCTTCAACAGGCGCTCGAACCTAGGAGCCCTACAGATTGTATCCACGACATTCTGCGGGGACGCGGGACCCATAGCATCCCAGAAGTCATCAGGAGCAATCTCAAGCAACATCTTGTAAGTATTGAGTTGGTCGATGAAGTGCGACGCCTCGAGCTGAAAGTGTTCCAAGGACAGTGTATACAAGTTGATATCCATGGCACGGAGGTGATTCGTAATCAACGATTTGTCGAGCTTGGACACTATCATGCGAGTGGCCCGCCAAAATCGTGGCAAGAAGTCGAGTTCAAGCTGCGTGATGTGCACTCGTCCTGCTGCGGGTTGCAGAAAAGGCTTGACACTGTGCTCAAACTCATTGGCCAGTAGGGTGCGCTTGAGTTTGTTGCAATTGCGTTCAGCCCAGAGATAGCGATCTTGGTTGTCAGAGAAGAGAAAAGTAACCATGCCAGGGGGTACATTTGCCAAAGTCACCTTCTTCTTGGTTTGCACCAACCGAAAGGGCTTGTCAAAGACGGCCTTGAGCAGTTCTTCGCTATTCAGAAACGGCTTGCAATGCAACGCTTCGAACAGGGCATACACACCCTCATTGCCGGCATTGTTGATATTCCGCTCCTCGGGTGGCAGGTCCATAAGCGTCTCGGCGAGGTTGTTCAGACCTGCCACGATGCGATCGGTATTCAGCGAGTCAAACTTGTGCATGAATGCCTGGACGTCTTCGGGTGGATAATCGTTCTCCAGCTGCTCTCGTAACCACGTTCTCGAGCGGTGAAACTCTCGTATGCAAATGTCGCAGCGCCTCAACTGCTTTTGGAGATGTCGTTGCAACTTCTCCTGATATGGTCTGGCATCATCACCGTCAAACGCAATGATCTGACATGCCAACAGCGCCTTCTCTTTCCTCGCCACGGCCTCTTTTACTTGATCCAGTCTCAGCGCCTTCTCCTCTTCTGTCTCGTCGGGCTCGAGACCGCCAAAGTCTTCGTCGTAGTAGATGGCATTTTCGTCGTCCTTGGCTCGCGGACAGAACCAGTGGATGTCCTCGTCAAGGCTCGTGAGGTCCCTGGAAGGGTTTCTGTCAGCATTGCAATGAGTGTGCCAGGTACAAGTCAAAAGACTCACTCGACCTTCTGGACAAGGTCCATGGCTCATTAAGCGCCGGGCCACACAGGCCCGGCTAGAATGAATGTGTCGTTTGGGTCAAGCTCAGGGAGAAGTCATGAGGATTGGTCTGTGAGGAGGGGATGCTACGGCGGGCGGCGGCGTGGTTCGTAGTTGGCTGAGCCTCAGATAGCTCTCTAAGGGAAATGAGTTGATGCTGCCGCACCCAGTGCAACACGCGAGAAGACTTTCGAAGGCCAATCGCGGAGGGCAGTCGATAGTTCAGCGGCCGGAGGTGAAGAAGATGGTGACGTCGCTGATTAGGATCCAATGGCGGACAAAGCGAGTGAATGCTACACTTCAGCTTGTGACAGTCCCTCCAACGCCAGTGTCGAAATGCTGCAAGCCGTCGTCGGCGGCGGCGGTGGTGTTGGTGCGCACACAGAGAGCAGCAAAAGTGACGTTGGAGTGGAAGACGCGAAGCGCGACCTGCGGCTGATCCCGCAATTCCGAACACCGGTCGAACGAAAGAATGCATGTGAGAGCGATCAGTGAGACTGTAGCTTGGCAAAATTCATTTGATAAAGGCCGAGGGAATATGCTGGAGTGGCTCGGATACCGTAAGGTGATGTGAGGTGCTTGCTTGAAGCTAGTCGTTCCCATTTCTTGTCTTCGCTAACATCTCTACGTCCAAGCGCTGAATTCATTATATCCTTCAGGACATCGTCATAGCCGTTCTAGCCTTGCCTCATTCAATATGTCAAATGTGCCATCACTATAGGCAACTCGAGATCTGGTTCTGATCGCCATAGAATGGTCCGAGGGTGGCTGCTTCGATGATGCTTGGCATATTCTCCCGTGTGGCAAACGAAGGGGCATCCGCCGTGGATCTCAACTGCTTGCAAAGCCCTGTGAGACCATCGTCGCTCTTGGGGCATTCGCTGCCGTAGTAGAAGTTGTCGCTCGCGGGTTGAACTGGGCAGGTGCAGGTGACAGCTCCATTTCTGCCGACAGTACATGGGGCACCGTTGCTAATAGTAGGGTAAGCATCTGGTCAGTGACGGTTCGATGCTGCATCAATATCTACCAGTCAGTCCATGGCGCGGCGTTCGATCCGACGCATGGAATGGCGTAGACAGGTGGAATACCTCCTCCACCCCCATGCCCTTTGTTCCATCCACCACCTCCATAACCACCCCAGCCGTTGCTCCCCGAGTCGACAGAGTTTCCACTCCCTGTCTCATACTGGGAAGGCGGAGCATAGGGATTTCGGAGCGAGAAAGTTGAAATCAGGCTCTCGGTACGGGATTTGCAAGTATCGTTCGACGTGCCGAGATTCAGTCCGGTGTAAGGTCCAACGCACGTGCAGGTTGCGAATGACGAGTTGCCAGGAAGGTATGTGCATGGAGCAGCGGCGCAAAGTACATAAGGGCCATCGCAGACTTGTTCACCGTGGTACAATGCAGCAAACGTACCAGCCGCGAAGAGTTGGAGACGCGTGAACATTTCGAGATTGATATCAATCGGCAGAGGATATCGTGTGTGCCTTCATCCTCGTTGGGGCACGACTTTCGGTCCGTATTTATGCATCTTCGAAAATGTTGGGTAAGCTGAGACAACGAACCGAACTGACATTTCAATGCCTCCAGGTGTACCAATCGAGAGTGATGCCTATCGCGGGTCTCTGCCATCGGCGTATAGAGTGTTCAAAACGGTTAGAAAGCCGCGAAGCCAAAGAAATCTGTTCCCGTCTTTCGAACTCCCCACCTGAATAGCGCTTCACATGATCCCGATTTCTAAGCGCTCGGGCGGTGTTGGTACAGCTGGAAAGGCCACGAGAGAGAAATCCAGAAATGGTGGTCATCGATCTCTTGATGAGGCCCCATGGAGAATATAGAAGGCTTCTGCGGATCCACGTTTGGTGCTCTATTCTTTCCTCATCCTGTAAGAGAACACAGAGCTCTTTCGTATTGGACAGGCTGAGATAAAAAGTCTTCTATTCGAAGAGGTCGCCGGCGGTTCGTAATATGATGCGTGGATGGAAGTGTGAGAATGATCGAGAAGACAGATCGTGGAGGAAGAAACACGATCAGGGCGAGAGCTATTTTGGGACATCACTTAGGGCTTAGAAGCCGGCTTCCGAGGCGCTAGTAAACCGACGCCTGGCAACTGCAAGTCTCACCTAGCAACATCACATGTCAGTTATTGACTAAACTTGGGCCGGATCGTCTTGGATATGTACAGTATGCGCAGAGAAAACTATGCTACGACACTTTGAGTGATCTGCGCCGACCTGACATGTGATACTGACGACGTCACCGCAAACATGTCCCAGGATCTCTTCGCGGCCTTCGGGGACCCGCCTCCAGAGCCACCGACTATGGGTCGCCCACATAAGCCAACTCGGGAGTCTTGGAATGTTTCCAATGAAGGCTTCGTGGGTGTGCAGAATGGCGGCCAAACACCCTCGGGAGAGGCTCAAGTAGACTCTGCACCGGATGGTACACAAGACCAGGATGACTTCGGTGATGACGACTGGGGAGACTTCGAAGATGCATCTGCCAAGCAACCCCCAGCCCCTAAAGATATGAAAGTAACCTCACCGAAGTCTTCTGATGCCATGGCTCGGCACGCCCTGGCATCGCCACCCCCTCAGGTCAAGAAGGAGGAAGCTTCTTCACAGCCGGATTCCAAAATCGGGCAACATCCATTCGCAGGGCATATGGACTTCCTTTTTGAGCCTGGTGAGGATGAGTACGATGCAGGAGAAGATGATCTAGCGAACTTGGCAAAGGACCCGGAAGCTGCTATGGCCTTTTCCAAGCGACTCATCGCAGAACAGGAGGCGAAGGCAAAGCAAGCGGCAAGTGGGCAACCTGCTTCTTCAAATAACAAGACAGCCGTGCTGGAGCAGTCGAAAACTCAGCTGGATCAGCAACACAAAAAGCTCGCCAAACGTCCTTCTATACCTGCCTCCCAGTCTGGAGCGAAAGCAACTCCGGCTGCAAACCCTCCCCCAGCAAGGAACAAACTCCGGAAGAAGTCGGGCTATGCTCCCACCAAGGCTCCAGATGTGCTTTTTGATGCCGAGAATCTGTCTGAGCACGACGACGATGACGATTTCGGTGACTTTGAAAATAGCACATCGCCGGTTGTCGCAGTTGTACCCCCGTCTGAGCCTGTGGCGAAGCAAGCATCGCCTACAATGCCGTCAATGGATCTTTTGGGTTTAGATGACAATCTGAAGCCTATCACACAGATTGGCAGGTCACGAAGTGACTCGTTGCGTAAGGCGAACGAGATCTTGGGGCCAACGAAAACGTCCAATCATTCACGTACGTCTTCGCTGATTGATGATAATCCTTGGGATGACTTCGAGACTCAGCCGTCTACGGAACCAAGTGTCACCAATACCGCGAAACCAGAAGCAGAAGACGATGCCTGGGACGACTTCGAGACAGCAGAGCCGGTGTCGAACGCACTACCTGTGGTGGCCTCTCAAACTACATCAGTCTCTGTGCCATCCTTGCATTCCAGAGCGACGTCTGAATCGGCCTTGCCACCCACGAACATCCCTCCTCCAGCCATACTTCTCTCAGTTTTCCCCTCAATATTCTTACCAGCACAGGATGCACTGTTCCAGCCTCTATCACGCCTGGACCATTCGCAAAGACAAGAGCTGCTGGCACATCCTGCCACGCATCAATTTCTACGGAGCTACCTTGAAACATCATTGGTGCTTGCCAGGATCATCGCCGGGCGAAAGCTAAGATGGAAACGGGACCAGATCTTATCTCAATCGATGCGCATCGGACAAGCAGGTGCCAGCGGTAAGAGCGGCATGAAGCTCACTGGTGTAGACAAAGGAGAGGCTACGAAGGAAGAACAAGAAGCGCAAGAAGCCCTCCGTCTTTGGCGAGCACAATCAGGAAAGCTGAGGGGAGCGGTGACCACCGCATCGTCGGCTTCAGCTGGCAAGGCCTCGAAACTTCCCCCAATGCCCGAGATCAGCGATCAGATGCCAGTCAGGACCTTGAAAGCCGTCGAGGGAGGGTTCACTGCACCGCATGCTTGTGCACTGTGTGGCCTGAAAAGAGAGGAACGTGTAGCCAAGGTCGACATCGACGTCGATGATAGCTTTGGAGAGTGGTGGGTGCAAGGGGTGGATATGCATTTGGCCTGTCGGAATTGGTGGGAAGAACACAAAGCCAAGCTGAAGTCCAGGTAGATATATTCCGGCTGGTCACGCGAGCCGTTACAGCTACTGCGAGCGCATCCAACCCAGAACCTTTCCGGTTGCTGTGATGTCACGGAGGTCCAACAGACCCGGCGTCTGCTATGTTTCAACAAGCCAACCCAAAGCTCTTGTGTTGTAGATGCCTCACCTCCCGACCGCTGCTTCAACGTCCGCATCAGGCAACATGTTTGACTTGAAGGCCTTTGCTATTGTAGGATGTACGGAGATCAAGGACATTCGGCTCTCACTCATTCCATTATGCAACCAAGAGAATCTGCGTGATCCACGCCCACAACTCCAAGCATGATATTGCCTGACAATATGCCCGCGAAGCTTGTGACTATTCCATGAGTCAACCTGACGGCTCAGCTAGAGTTGTCAATTGCGAACCAGACCTGGTAGTGAACTCTTTTTGAGATCATAGCCTTTTCACATGGGTCAACAGTGACCCCTTGTTACTGCAGTGGACACCCAGGATTACGCAGTCAATCAACAATCTGCCATGGCATTGTCGACAGCGTTCAAGCAACATTGCAAGAAGGGTACGAATGCGCAACAGCAAGCAGTCCCCAGAACAAATGTAAAATCGACGACGTGCGTGGCAAAGCAGTCGTTGCACGCAGCTGCTGTCATCTCCTGTCCGGTCTCGAGACTCCCTATCGCTTCCTTGCTTGGCGCACTTGGCCGGGGACGTCCGCGTCGCACTCGTATCACCTCCCCAACAGACTTTCATATAAAGAGCAGAGTGGTCCTGGGAGGACCGCACAATTGGGACATCATCCGATCCAAACAACAGCAACTCATAAGAGCCACTCGATCCGCCCATCCGACCGAAGAACCATAACCATATCGATCTTGACAACACCATCACCACTTTTACAAAAATGTCGCTTTCCATCTGCCAGATATGTGGCCAGTGCCTTTGCAATTCTGACCTGTCCAGCGATCCTCTTCAGCATTTCTGCATCGGTCTCGATGGCCCGGCCATGGTCAACTCTCACGACTTTCTTCCCAAGAGTGTAGGTCACAGATCGTTCCCATATCCCTTCAGAGTAGATGGCTGACATTCACAGCTCGACTCCGACTCCGAGCATGAGGAAGACTCTCGCATCGTCAAGAAGAAGACGATAACACCCACAAAGCCAGCGGCTCTGTCTGTACACAACCCGGACGACCTGGAGGAGATCGATCGATTGCAGAAGGAGATTGAGGAGTTGAGACGAATGAAGGGGAGGACAGCTGAGGCAGTCAAAACGACTGCTGTGAAGGCTTAACTTTCAGCGCACTCAAAGGGCGTTCTGGCGTTTGGTGGCGACTGGGAGCAAGGACGACAGGACTTGTCTGACGATTTGGCAATGTCATCTGATGGCCAGGGGTATGTGTATGACTTCACCCGCGCTACTCCTAAAGGTGAAGATTGACCAACGATATGAGAAGGCGTTGCATGCGGTCAAGAATCTCAACGAGGCATTTTGAATTCAGTCCACTACCGAGCCTTCATCACCATCGAAGAGCAACTGTTGCGAGTGATCGGATTGCTACGCTAAGGCTCAACGACTGCTGACCGCCACCCAGAGTATCCAGTACGCAACGAGACATCTCCATCGCGCCCCTTGAATTCAACCACCTCCTTCGATGCTCCTTCTCCTAAGCCCTCGAAACCAATCACATCCCCTAATCCTTCTTCACCTTCTCGCCGCCCTTCTTCCCACCACCCTCGCCATCATCCTCATCATCTCCATCCATCTCCCTCTTCACCGGTGGGCTCCTCTCCCCCGACCCGCGCCACCCAAACTTCCGCCGAAAGTCCTTCCGCGTCTCCTCCATGCTCCTCGAAATCTGCTGTGGCACGCCGACCTTCGTCGAAGACCTGCCGTTCTGCTCCAGCTCCTCCGGCAACGGCATGGCGTTGTTGTTGAGGATGATGGTGTACTTCTCGTAGGCTTCGGAGGCTTCGATCAGCTCGGGCTCGGCGGTTAGGTCGTTGTCGTCGTCGGTGGGAGGAGAGGGGTTGTTGGAGGGAGTTGGGGTGGCGTTCTGGTTGTTGGTGGCATCGGATGGGGTTGGGTTGGCGTCCTTGTTGTTGGAGGCATCGGTTGAGGCTGGGGTGGTGTTCTTGTTGTTGTCTGTGGTGGAAGACATGTTGGTCTTGTCGTTGCTGTTGGAGGGATCGGATGAAGTTGGGTTGGTGTCCTTCTTGTTGGTAGGCTCGGATGGGTCTGGAGTGGCGGGCGTGTTGTTGGAGGGATCGGATGGGATTGGGGCAGCCTTATCGTTGGTGTTTGAGATGGAAGACGTGTTGTTCTTCTCGTTGTTGCTGGCAATGGTGTTGGCCTGTAGATGGAGTGGATTGTAATCGTTCTGGTTTCGTGGTTGGAGGGGTGATGAAGAGCGTCGGCCTAGCTTTTGGTCTATGAGCGGCTGTTTGCTTCACGTTCGATGACGACAAGGTAGGCATTTCTAGTAGCCTTTGACTGCCTTTATCACGAACACTTGACTCAGATTCCTCTCAGGGATTCGTCCTATGGCGTCTTTGCTAGCCTTCGAAAATCTATGCTTGAATGGAATGGAGAGGCAGGTTGCAGTTGAGACAAGTTCGTGTTTCCTCCGCCGGCATTGTCAACGCCCGCGATTCGGACAGCTCAGAGATTCCACCGCACATCTCTACAATCTATTGAATGACGGAGGACTGATACTGATCGTCGCTAACCTTGTACTAGGCAACGCGACGGGCAAGGCTGCACGACTCAGGGGAGGTTGAGGAAGAGCGACGGTGATGGGATAGCGACTTGGGACTGTACAACATCACACAACTGGACGAAACGTACGGCTCGCGAACGTACTCGTTCTACACGATCAATGGATTGCTATTGCAAGAGACGGTATTCGAACATTCTTGGCATTCGCTTGGCCTGGTATTCTGGGGCGCTGTGGCGTTGTCCAGCCCATGCATGCGCCAGCTAGCTGCAGGTGCCCTGTCGCGACTACCTTCAGCCTTTACAACCTCCCGCAGACTTTACCTTCAACCTCTCGCTCTCTCGCCGTGTCCACAGCATGCTTCATGACCCGCCGTGACAATGCCAGACCCGCTCAGCATTGTCACCGGTGTAGCTGCCCTCCTACAATCAACATGGACGGTGAGCGTGGAGTTGAAGAAATTCTACGATGGCGTGACCGTCGTAAAGCAGTCGATACAGGACCTACAGCAGGATGTTGACGGCCTGTCAGATGTACTTGGATCGATGCGAACGACCTTCGCAGTCATTACCGCCGAACAACAGACTGGAACCGGCCATGTGGCGTCTCATTGGGGCAACGTGTCGAAGGCCATCGTCAAGGGGAAAGATATGCTGGACCAAATGGTGGAGCTCGTCCTGGATATCGGTCAGACGAAGAAGTTCCTCGATGGACCACGCAAGCAGCTCCGGCTGAACATGGCAGAGGAGAGATTGACGGCCTTTCGGGGGCACATTCGGTCCTTCCAAGATACCCTGCAGCTGTCACTGGCCACCATCATCCTTTCGAACCAAGAGGCTTACCAGAAGACGAACGCTCAGCTGCTCCCGAATCTTGGTCAGCTCAGTCGTGATGTTCGAAAGATTGCACACGATCTGGACGCGATAAAAGCATCACAGAACAGTACACCCAGCCCACAGGAAAGAATCCGCGCGGAGTTACTGAGCAGTACACGCGACTGTGTCCAGTCGGCTGCCAGTATCATCTCTTCATCGACCATAACTGGCCAGCAAGATGATGACGCAAGAAGCGTAGTCGCAGACTCAAACTATGGGGATTGCTTCCCGGCCGAACAGATTCCTGCGATAGACCGGTACATGAGATCCGACACAGTGCATGGATTTGAAGAGATGACACCCCGAGCTGCTCCTCAATCTGTGATTGATGTTCCAACATGGAGTGATGAGAGCGAAGGCAGCTCCGAATCCGAGTCTGACGTCGAGATCGATCTAGTGGACAGCCTTTTGGAAGAAGGCAAGCAAGAGGCGGCTGTTGGGGATTTCAAAGCTGCCAAGGAGTCGTTCTCCAACTGCCTCAAACGACTGCCAGCGGTCGACTCCACCCGCAAGCACGATGTAGCCAAGCGGCTGGATGTGCTGAGCTGCCTGCTCGACGCCTACAAAACGGAACAGAACTGGCTAGAAGCTCAAAAGGTCTTGACCCAAAGGATCGAGCTCAGAAAGCATTTGTTGAGGACCGACGACGCTGATTACGCACATGACGTGTATCTTCTGGCGTGCGTAATGCACGAAAGTCATGATCGCGTGGAGGCACAGCTTCACGCTCGAAGGGCCTGGGCAAGATTCAAGAGATTGAAGCAAGAGAATGGTGTTCGGCGCTGTCTGTTACTTCTCATTGCCATTTCTACCGCCGATAACAATGTCGGCGACGTGAAGGCCTACACCGTGACGCTGAAACGTATGGGTGGAAACGCGCTCGATGCACCAGAAACACCGAACGCAGGTGTTGAGAGCAGCTTGGACATGTCGATGAAGAAGTTGGCATCGCCGCAGCCTGATGTCACCAAAATCCCAGAGCCCCAGCACGAAGAAGCCGTGTCTCTCGGATTGCCTGTTGAAGATACTACGGTTATTGCTATACATCCAGATGAAGCTGACACTGCTTGTTTCGCAAGCGAAGAAGGGGGATCGGATAATATTCAGGGGTGCAATGTTGAAGACTTGCCAGAAATCGAACAAGTGGCACCATTGCTGGACTCAAAACCAACCAATGCTTCGCAAGAATCCGTATCAGAGACGAAGGACGACGAGTCAGGCTCAGAGGCGCTCCAGGGAGATCAATTGTCCGACCATGATTCGATCTCGGCATCGTCTTCATCGGATGCTGACTCAAACCGTGAACTGATCCCCGTTAATAACAATGAAATCCGCCCAAGCACGCCGACTACTCGGATGTCGTGTGATGACGAAAACCTCGCTGGCCTTGAAGAGTTGACTCTATACACAGTTGAAGAAGAAACCTACCCAGAGCCGGAGCAAGCAACGACAATCAAATCCTCCACGACATCAAGAGCTTCATTAGAGAGCGGTCTTGATAATGTCTCACAGACGTCCACGGTCCGATCAGCTCCCATATCACCAACTGGAAGCAGTACTGGCCATCGATGGCCTCCAAGGATAGTGACCGTGGAGTACGTCATCTCATCTGGAGACGAGCCTCAAATCTTCCTGGGATGTAACGCCGAAAACGACTGGCGACTTTATCTGTCTCGAACCTACGAGGACTTTGAATCCCTTCAAACCGACCTCTGGTGCGACTGCCCTAACGAGGCTGCCGGACTATCTCACCGAGTCCTGCCCCTCAAGTTTGGCCAGCTCAACTACACTCGCGAACAGCAGATAGAACAGCTGAATGACTACTTGCAAGATGTGCTTGCCCTGCCGGATCATATCCTGGACCTGCCGTTGATCCAGAACTTCTTCAAATTGCGGCCAGGCGATGGTGAGGATGCCCAGCCAAAGGTTGTTGTAACCACACCTGGCTCCGATACTATACGTGAAGCCAAAGTCGATGATTCTCCGAGGCCAGAGCTGAATGCAGCCAGCCTGGCAAAGGCATCAGGGGAGCCTTCCCGGGAGCTCCAGCGCACGTCTGGTCTTGCGAACGCAAGCAACGTCTCTGTCGCCAGTACTGAGAACGAGACCGTAACATCTTCGAGAAGCCTGAAGACGACTTCGACAAAAGACAAGCGGAGCAGCTGGCGTAGACTCTTCTCGGCGAACGGGTCGAAGGAAGAAGAGCCAGTGGTAGAACCGACCGGCGAGATTCGGCGCAAAGTGGTGATTGTAGGCGACGGTGCGTCAGGCAAGTCGTGTCTTCTACAGTAGGTCCAACGCACAATCAGAGGTTCTTCGAGACGCTGACATGCCCGCGTAGTGTATTTGTGACGGGATCCTATCCACCGGTAAGCCGCTTCAACCTCGACCACACAAGGCTTTCAACAACCATCGACTGACGATGTTTAGTGCTACGTCCCGACTGTCTTCGAGAACTACGTCGCAGATATCGAACTCGACGGGAAGATGGTCCAACTCGCCCTCTGGGACACATGCGGCCTTGAGGACTTTGACCGTCTCCGCCCTCTCTCTTACCCCGACGCCCATGCGATTATCATCCTGTTCGGCATCGACTCGCCGGATAGCCTTGACAACGTTCAGGAGAAGGTGAAGTCGCCTGTTCTGCCCTTACCTACACGCAACTGGATAAGCTGACGGGAAAATAGTGGATTTCAGAAGTCCTCCACTTCAATCCTGGCGTGCCGTACTTCCTCGTAGGCAACAAGAAGGATCTTCGGCACGATCAGAAGACGATTGAATGGCTCAAGAAGACCTACCAGAGCCCTGTTACTCACGAACAGGTACCATCAAGATATCAGAATATGACCGCGACTACAAGCTGATAACTTCTCTCAGGGTGAGGACGTCCGCAAAAAGATCGGTGCCAACAAGTACCTCGAGTGCTCTGCTGTGACGACGGAAGGGATCCAGGAGCTTTTTGTGTGTGTTACCCGGGCGGCGTTGAAGATGAAGAAACCGAAGAAGAAGAGGTAGATCGAGGTTTGCTTGGTTGAGCTGATGCCATGGGACTACACAGATGAAGAACTGGCCTTGGGGCGAAGAGCTTCAAGGTTGTTCAGGTAGTCCAGCGTCTGCAGTTCCAAGGTCGTGGGCAACGGCACGCTTTGCTTGCATCGGTGTAGGGATTCGTTTGCCCCTGATGCAGTATGAAGGCAAACACGACGGCCACCGCTTTGCTGGAACGATCCCGGGATCTGGAAGCAAAACATGCATGTCTGACTTCAAAGCAGAACCACACAGCTGAAGCAGCGGGAGAAGCCTCGCTGCCTGCTCAGCAAACATGTCGCAACCTTCAAAAGAGATTTAGCAGATCTCTCCTGACCATGCTCAGCTCTCTGACCTCTTCCAACCCCAACCGACGCAAAATGCCCAAACTCCCTGACAGCCCTCAGTTCAACCTTAGCCCGCAGAATCGTCCGGTACCTGGCGACGACGAGGACGAGGACGAGGACGACGTGCTGTTCATTCCTATCAGCGATGATGAAAGCGAGGTCCCAGAAACCACCCAAGCCAGCACCGCCAACGAGCAGGAAGAAGACGACTTCATCATCGTTCCCCGCGACTGCCCTCCACCACCTCGCAGCACAACACCCACAAGCCGCAACAGTCAAGGCACACCATCCCCTCCGCAGCCGGAAGTCCAGGAGGAAGTCTCATCACCTTCCAACCGAGAAGAAGAGGACAGAGGACAGCCGAGCTCACGACGGGGTCTTTACTCTACGCCCGCGGCGACGACGTCCATACCCTACGCTGTTGTCGGTCTCTGGCGACAGCGGCGAGGAGGTTGAGGAGGGTCGTACACGGCATCAAATTCCTTCCTCCGACATTTCTGGAAGTAGAGGAGGAGAGAGCAGTGATGAGGAGGGATATGATGATGGTGAGGGAGAGGAGGATACACGGAGTGAAGGCGAGGGTCGTGCCAGTGAGAGAGTGAATGGGCGCGATGATGGAGAGGATGGCGGTCGAAGTGGTGGTGAGAAAAGGGTCGATATCACGGGAAGGATCCAGGGGATTGGTGCTGGATGTGCTTGTTGAGCTCGGGGGACAATGATCCCAGCAACTGAGAGGAAGACGAGAGGACGATGATGCTCCTCCAAGACATAGTCGCATGGCATTCCGCGGGATATCTCCTACTTTCACCCCTTCTTCATACTCTTCTTCATCCCCGTTCTCCTCTTCCCCTTGACATCTCGTCCCTCTTCGATCGCCAACATCGCCTCTCTCTTCTTGTCCCCTACCACATTCAGAGCATCCCGCACGACCCTTGTCTCGATGTTCACGCCTTCCTCTTTGTACTCCTCCATCTGCTTGCCCACCCTCTCCTCGATCGCATGCACGAGCTCCACGTCCCTCTGCCCCACGAAACTGACCGAAGTACCTTTCCTCCCCGCACGTGCTGTTCGACCGACACGGTGGATGTAGTCGTCGGGGTTGCGGGGGAGGTCGTAGTTGATGACGAGCCCGACGTCGGGGATATCCAGACCTCGAGATGCGACGTCGGTGGCGACCAAGATCCTTGCCGCACGGGCTCGGAATCTTGCCAAGTTGGAGATGCGGTCTTGATGTTGGAGTTTGGAGTGGAGGGCTGTGACGCGGTGTTCGAGAGAACGTAGGAGGTACTCTAGCAGATTGGCGGTTTCTGCGCGATTGCAGAAGATGATGGTGGTTGTGTCTTTGGTTTCGGGCGTGAGGAGGAGGATGTGGAGATACTTCTCCTTGTGGAGGACGTTGACGAGTTGGTACGTCTGTGTGAGGGTCTCGGGGATGGCCAGCGAATCCATGTCCACTTCGCAGATGTATGCGGGCGGTTTGTCGGCTGTCCGTGGTCTCTCCTTCAGAGCACGTACTTCCGGGGTCACGGTGGCGGTGAAGAGACATGTCTGTCGCTTGGAGGGTGGGGGAAGGACTTCCAGACACGTCCCGACGTCCGGTAGCATGCTGCCCTTGTCGCTGCTGGCGAGTAGTCGATCTGCCTCGTCGAGCACAATGTACTTGCATCTCCGCAAGCCGCATATCGTATCTTCGCCCGAGTTCTCGATGTGGTCGGCCAGTCTGCCGGGAGTGGCAATGACGATGTGCGGCCGCTGGGCCATCTCAATCGCCTGGACTCGCATCTCCGCTCCCCCCGTGACCAACAAACATTTGAGGCCCTGTCCGCCACCAATGGCCTGCAACTGCTCGTAAATTTGGAGAGCGAGCTCGCGGGTGGGTGTCAGCACGACGGCGAAGATGCCGGACGGCTCTCTCGCCCACTGCTGGAGAATGGGGATCCCGAACGCGATCGTCTTGCCTGAGCCAGTGCGGGATCCTCCGATACAGTCGCGGCCGGCCAAGATCTGGGGAATCGTGTTCTTTTGAATGCGGGTTGGGAATTTGATGGACATGTTGGAGAGCGACGAGACGAGCCAGGAATCCACGCCAAGACTCGAGAAAGTGGCCTTCTCGTCGGCATCCATAGAGGCTTGGAATGATTGATGTTCTCCCCGTGGATCATCCCCAGTCAAAGGTGCCGTAGTTGTATCGGACGCCTTGGACTTCTTCTTAATCCTGGAGATAGTAGCGGGAAGTGGCGCGAGGTGAATGTCTTCTTCTTGTTCTTCGTCATCATGTGCGAGTCTCCGACGCTTGACCGGGCGCTCTGTGGTAGCGGCCATGCTGCGTATTCTCCCCTGGGCGCACATGTGGGAAATGATCACGTTTGCCTTTGAATTTCTCGAGATTGTTCCAGGGCTAAGCTCAGGTCCCAGCCACCCTCGCTTAGCGGCCAATGAAAGCCTTTCCGACATGTGATCGCTGAGACCAGAAATAAAGTGAGCCGGAAATTTTGGGACTCACTTCATCTGCAACTCACCATGGCCAAGTCAGACCGGCCGCAGAAGCGCGCCAAGCTGCTCGATGACAGCTCCGACGACGACGACGACGAGGCTGGCGTCAAGCTCGACATCAACGAGGAGTACGCCAAGCGGTTTGAGCACAACAAGAAGCGCGAGGAGAAGCAGCAGCTGGAGGAGAAGTACAAGAATGTCTCCACCACCAAGAGGAAGCGCGATGGGGAAGACGAGGAATCTGATGAAGACTCGGAGGATGACGAGTCCGAAGACGACGATGCGCAGCTTGCGACCGAAGACCTAGACGACGAGATCATGGCGACCCTACAAGCCATTCGAACCAAAGACCCGAAGGTGTACGATCAGAGTGTCAAGTTCTTCAAGGAGTTCAATCCTGAGCAGAATGGCGGAGCAGAGGTCAAGAAAGAGAAGCCCATGTATTTGCAGGACTACCATCGCGAGAACCTGCTGGCTGGACGCACAGGCGCAGAAGAGGAGGATGAGAAGCCACAGACATACGCTGAAGAGCAAGAGCAGCTGAAGCGAGAATTGGTGGGATCGATGCACGCTGCTGGCGTGGAAGAAGAGGACGAGGATGGGGACGAACTCATGGTCGCCAAGAGAAAGCCCAAGCACGAGGACCTTCCAGCACCAAAGGCATCGAAGCCTAGGAAGAAGATCACGGACGACGACATCAAGACCGCGGACAAGGACCCCGAGACATACCTCTCCAACTTCATGGCTGCTCGAGCATGGCTGCCAGGCGAGGGCTCGCGCTGGGAAGCTTTCGAATCCGACGACAGCGATGACGACAAGCGCGCGGACGAGTTTGAAGAGGCGTACAACATGCGATTCGAGGATCCGAATACGGCGAATGAGAAGTTGCAGTCGTTTGCAAGAGATGTCGGGAAGTATGGCGTGCGGCGAGACGAGAAGACGGGTCGTGCAAAGGGAAGAGAGCGGGAGAAGCAGCGGAAAGAGGCGGAGAAGCAGGAGCGGGATGAGGAGAAGTCTCGTTTGAGGAAGCTCAAGATTGAGGATGCAGAGGAGAAGGTGAAGAGGATCAAGGAGGCAGCAGGAATCCGAGGGCAAGAAGCGCTCAACCTGGACGAGTGGAGAGACGTCATCGAGGGTGACTTCGATGATGAGAAGTGGGAGGCCGAGATGAAGCGGCGTTTTGGAGAGCAGTACTACGCCGATGAGGATGAAGAGATGGGCTCAGGCGACGAAGACGCTGAGAGCAAGAAGAATAAGAACAAGCCCAAGAAGCCCAAGTGGGACGACGACATCGACATTGGCGATCTCGTTCCAGATTTTGAAAAGGACGAGGCAGCCAAGATCGCTCTCACCGATGACGAGGACGCAGAGGAAGGCGGCATCTCTATTGTCGACGAGGAGGACGAGACTTCGCCCAAAAAGAAGAAGAAGAACAAGAAGGACCGCGAGAAGGAGAAGGCCGACGCCAAGCGCACCGCCCGCAAAGAACGCATGCAAATTGAAGAAATGGTCGACGCCACTCTGCCACTCCAACAGGCGACCGCATCTTCCAATGGAGCCCCCGTTGGCTTCCGATACCGTGAGACCTCACCGACAGCCTTTGGCCTCTCAGCCAGAGACATTCTCTTCGCAGACGACTCGGCTTTGAACCAGTACGCCGGTTTGAAGAAAATGGCCGCGTTCAGAGACGAGGAGAAGAAGCGAAAGGACAAGAAGAGGTACAGCAAGAAGCAGAGGCTGAAGCAGTGGCGGAAGGAGACTTTCGGCAAGCCAGATGAGCCGGCTGGTGGTTTCGAGAAGATCCTGGGATATGAAGAGCAGCAGCCAGCAACAGACTCGAATGTCAAGGATGGCTCGAGGAAGAAGAAGAGGAGTAAGGGGAAGAAGAGCAAGGGTGGGGATGCTGGTGAGGCCGTGGACGCTTAGGCATCGTCTACTGGAACGACTCAGCGTCTTGACCTTCCATTCAGGATGCGAGATTGATGTCGACACCCTGTCAAATTCACATCAATGTAGACAACCATACCTGCCAAGCTGCGGCAAATGCCAAGCGGTTCCGAGTTCCAACTTCACCTCACAATGTTCATCTGCCCAATCCACTGCCACGCGAGCAGGGACTGCACCCGGCAAAGCATCTTTCTAGACGACCACGTGGACGAAACATCAATTGTCAGGTACAGTTCCGGCTGCCCAGAGAGCATGGTACTTCTTCATGCATCTCGTACCTCGCATGCTGACTCGGCAAACGCCCAAAGCAGGAGGTGTGTATATCGTCAATACCAGCTGGTGGGCATGAAGGAAAACCAGTGCAGCTCAGTGCAGCTGGTGCGGCGAATACGATGTACCTCTGTCTGCACAACGGAAGGTCTGAGATCCGGGACGAAAGACTTGATACTCTCGAAATACATGCGCCGTCTGCTCGAGCTTTTGCCAGCTATATCAGCGACGGCTATCGAAAAGGAGACTGACTTGTTACCAACTGGCAAGAACATGGTCACCGATGGCATCTCAGAGTCCTGTAATCAACCCCGCAGTGTCGATGGTGCCTGCCTACCTACCGCAAGCAAGGAAAACTGCTCTGTGAAGATTGCCCACTTGGGATACGCCACAGCCGATCGATGCCTTTCGCGGATCTACATCACAAGCTTAAAAGGAAGGCTGCATTGCATTCGCTTCGACTTGGCTTGCGGGGTTCGTTGATGTTCGCATTGGCTGCTTTGCAGCGTATATGCTCTATTAGATGCTTGCGATCCACTGTCATAGAACGCTGTACTGAGCACGACCCACAACGCCCTGACGATTTAGCTCTCCGTCAAAGATCAACACCAACGACCATGAACCCCCTAACAACAGCCATCGCCCTCCTCTCAACCTCCCTCATCCTCACCACCGCCGCCCTCTGCCGCCCCTCCGGCCTCCTCGGCCTCGGCGACTCCCTCCGCACCTTCCCCCCAGACTACCAATTCATCCTCCTCGCCCGCAACACCTCCGGTTCGCTCCTCGGCATCTCCACCCCCACCACAGCAACAGACCCCTCCTCCGCGCCCCTCACCCTCACCGACGCCAGCGCCTCCCTCTTCGGCCTCACCCGCTTCGAACTCATCAACGGCAGCCTCCGCACATACAACGAACCCTACCGCTTCGTCGTCACGCAGAACAACCCCCTCCTCGCTCCTACGCAGCTCTTCGCGAGTCCTGATGGCACTGGCCAGAAAGTCTCCGTCGTGGCGAATAATGTCTCCTGTGATGGGGCGACGGGGTATGCGATTAGGTTCCAGGGCGCCGTGCCGGTTAGTAGTGGGAGTGGGAGTGTTAATGGGACGTTTGCGGTGGGGAGTACGGTGACGAGTCCGATTTTGGAGCCTTTGTTACCGATTAGTAAGTTTTCCTGTGAGTCTTACTTTGAGGAGTAGGGAGTGGCTGACGTGTTGGATGTAGGTGTTCTGAGTCCGATTGATTTGACGCTGAAGTTCTTTTGATTTGGGTTTGCTTGCGAAGGTATTTTGAGGAGACGGTCAGTCAGGGAATAGAAAGCATCATACTTGAGCCCATTCTCCAGTATTCACCTCCCCCATCCTCGTCGACTCTATTCCTCCAAGTCGTCATTCACATACCACTCAAGGCTGCCGGAAAATCTTTCATCCAAGCGTTAGTACGAGCGACGGCCAACCGGTCCGAAGTCCCATCGGCCTTCAAAGCCGATCACTCTTCTGCTCTGAAATCTGTCCCGAGCCAAGCCATGCATCCGTTGCTCACCAGACACAAAAGCGGTGTTGTCCAACTCCGTATATGCCGCTTGCTTGCAGCCTTGGCGATGACACATTATGCCGAGTGAATAGCCCCAGTTGGCTGCTCCGCTGCGGCATTCTCCCTGCTGGCGGTGAGACTTCGGTAAAGGTCGATGTGGAGTACGAGTTGGTTTAAGAGGAATGTTGTTCATTCTTCTTGAGTGTGTTCCTTTGCTGCTCTGCTTTGATCTTGCTCTTTTGACTTGATTGACATCGAAACGCCAAGTGCCTGAGGTTACAGCCGTTATGTCTTCAACGAGTACATTGACAGTAGTCAGCGACTCCATTCGACAACATGGCGGAGTCGAACATAATCAGAACGCGGATATCAAATCACCGCCGGCTACTCTACAGGCCGTGAAGACGCCCGGCAAAGAAGATGTCTTCCCTGAAGGCGTCAACCAAGCATCGCCATCTGGACGTTCACTGGAGCAAATGGGGTTGGACGAGACCACACCGCCTGAAGACCATGCCGTCGAAGTGAAGGAGACTTGGAGGAGCCCGCGGGTTAACGTTGCTCGTATGGCCTATATCTTCTTGGTGAGGAATAATGCTTGAAAGATGCGAGATCTTCCGCTAACAACCGCTCCAGACCATGTTCAATCTCGGTCTCCACGACGCATCCTACGGGCCTCTCATCCCCTCGCTCGAAAAGTACTACGGCCTCAACTACACGACGGTGTCCCTGGTCTTCCTCGCCACATTCCCCGGCTATCTCTTCGCAGCTCTCTCGAGTGACAGGATCCACCTCAAATTCGGGCCGCGAGGAATCGCGGCCATGGCCTCCACGATGCGGATAGCGACGTACCTTGTTATGGTCTGCCATCCCCCGTGGGCTGTGATCGTTGTTCTGCTGGTCTTCTGTGGCATGGGTAATGGACTGCTCGATGCGGGTTGGAATGCCTGGGTCGGCGGGCTCGATCGGCCGAATGAGTTGCTCGGGTTTGTGCATTCTCTCTACGGCCTCGGAGCTGCAATTGCCCCCCTCATTGCGTCCGCCATGGTCGACAGGTCTGGTCTTGCGTGGTATGAGTACTACTACATCCCCCTTGCACTGTGCTGTCTGGAGCTCGTGACTGGTGTGGCTGCATTCTGGAAAGAAGACGGCGCAGAGTTCCGACGAAAGAACGCCAGCTCTCGCAGTGAGGGTGGCCGCACGAGAGCCGCGCTGAAGCTCAGAGTCACCTGGACCATTGCCATCTTCTTGCTGTTCTACGTCGGTGCAGAGGTAGCGCTCAGCGGCTGGGTCGTCACATTCATGCAACGAGTTCGAGGAGCACCTGCATTCGACTCGTCTCTAACAGCAACCGGCTTCTGGCTCGGTGTCACTGTCGGCAGACTAGTCCTCGGCTTCATCACCCCTCGACTTGGAGAACGCTGGTCCATCATCGGCTACCTCGCCATCGGCATGGCTCTCGAGCTGATCTTCTGGCTCGTCCCTCAATTCGTCGTCTCCGCCGTCGCAATCGCCCTGCTGGGTTTCTTCCTCGGACCCATGTTCCCCGCCTCCGTGGTCATCCTGTCAAAGACCCTCCCGAAACACCTTCACGTCGGCGCGATCAGTTTCACCGCCGCCGTGGGCATGGGCGGTGCGGCTGTGTTGCCGTTCGCAGTGGGTGCTATCGCCAGCGCGGCTGGTGTGCAGGTGCTTCAGCCGATTATCCTGGCGATTTTGGCGATCTTGCTGTTGATGTGGTTGTCGTTGCCGAAGGTACCGAAGGATAAGCGGTCGGAGTGAGTGAGTGGTGATGAATTTGCAGCGTTTTGGATACTCAAATTGGATGGACGCGTTTCGAACAAGCGATGAGCTCTGTTCTCTCTTACCGGACGTTTCAGTCCAATTCCGATGGATATGGAGTTATGCATGGACGTGCCGATGGTTCCACACGCAGAGCATCTCTTGTGGTGTTCGGCTCGACAGCAACACTCCGTGGCCGTCCTTCTCATGTGTTGCTCCAGAATCATTCTTGGTAAGAATTGGAAGAGCCTTTCCATCGTCCGATTCCTTCAACCATGACCGAAAAGCTGACAAATCTGTCGCAAGATACGATGGTTCTGTAAGCCTTACCACGCCGGGCTGCGTGAACGACATTTCCGATCACGGACCATGAGCGACAAAATTATAACATCGCCCCGATTCCGTTGGAGAGACCGTCTTGCCCAGCCCGACGAGAAGTCCTTTGCCGGCAAGTCCGCAACATCTGACCATGGAGTTGCTCCTCTCAACTATCATTCTCCTGCTCCTCCCAGCAGCTTTCGGCTTTTCGCCCAGACCAGACCCTCCTTGCTCCTGGGAAAATCTTCCTCAAGTCTTCGCACTATCTCCGTCAACAACACAATCCTCAACTTCGCCGAAGCCGTCTACGCTGCGACACCATCGAACAAGCAGACTTTACCTCCGCTTGCATCTCTCCTCGCCGAATACGAAGCCAACATCACTCGTGCAAGTGAGGAGTATGGACCCCAGGATACCATCGCCGAAGAAGTTGCGTTCGAATCGTCAAGGCTGAGGCGTAATGTTGATGTTACGCTGTTTGATCGTGTCGCTGCTTCTGGGATGATCGGCCACCTCAACACCTCCGTCTTGCCAGCGGCTGCTGAGACTGTTGTCTTCCGTCCTGACTTTTGGGAGTGGGCGGTGGCGGCTAGTCGATGTGGTGCAATCACCGTGAGTGGCTTCCTCAGCTTGTCCCTCAATCTTCATGGTCGCTGACTGTTATACATGTAGGTTTTAAGCAACAACTTCTCCACCCAATGGCTACGCCTAGTTCTCCGCACAACATACGCCAACTTCCTTTCTCAGCAGGGAAAGAATCATACCAACCACCCTGTTGACCTCGCCGAAAAAAATCGAAATCTACTGCCCCGAGATCCTCACCACCCAACTCATCATCCCAAGCCCAGCAGACCATCCCACTCCTCTCCACGACGGCGGTGATAAAATCGTATTACTTCGCAAGCTGGTACGAGGAGACGTAGCGAGATCATTGTACTTGGGCGACAGCGTTGATGATTTACCGCCGCTGGTTGGAGCCGGTCATGGAGTCTTGATGGGGAATGATAGTAGTTTGCAGGCCATGTTGAAGAAGCAGGGAGCTGAATTGCAGACTTTGGTAAATGAGGGATCGCTGCAGAGTAGAGGACGGGATTTGATTTTGACGGCGCTGGATTGGAATGTTTTGGCGGGCATTTGGGAGGAGGAGAAGTGACCAGGAGACGAGAAACGGATGGCTTGATTTGCAGGTGGCTTTTTGGTCGCAGAAGATAGCTGAATCGACGACAGGTCTGACGACTACTACTGCTTAAATCCGGAGGGTTGTCCGGTCTTCGAATGCACGATTTGCGAGCACGCACGCACGCACGCACGCACGCATGTCGGACAAGTCATGAGTGTTTTCCAGCATCTCTGGTCGAGACAAAAGAGAGATCTATCATCGTTGCCAGAAAAGAAGCGTTGCCAATTACGGCAACTCCAGCAATTCATCAATAGCGAAAAACGGAGCTTTCAATTGAATAAAGCCCCATCGATCAAATCGAACGATCATCCCCATGGGCATCTCCACATCAGTCCCCACAAAATGCACAGATCTCCAAACGCGCCATCACGGGCTAAACGGCGATTGAAGTTCGCGCTATCGTAGAACGGCAATCTGGAACAACAAATCAGAGCTGGAGAATTGCACTTTCGGCTCCATATCAACGTTTTGCGTGAGGTCATGACGGATTTGGCGCAAAAGAAAGCATTTGGAAGGTCTCCAGTCTTCTTGTGTTTTGGAAGTTGTACTTGGAGGTCGTGTGGCACTTCTTGTTGTTACTTGTACTGCATCGCATCGCATTTTATCGTTTGGAGAATTTGTCAAGATGGCTGGCCAAGGCAATTCGACGGCTCTTGAGAAGGACGATAGTAGTCCAGATAACATCGAGCAGAAACCTCACTATCGACATGGCGATTGTATGATTCCCTTTCCCATGCAACGTGGTCAAACTGACCACGAACAACCAGATGGCGGCAACCCCCTCGCCCACATCCACTCCTACACCGACTCGGACTCTGCATCCACGAGGCTGTCCGCCTTTGGGGGTGCTTTCCAGCCGGGTCTTTACAAGCCGCCTAAGCGCAAGTTCGCAAACCCTGTATGCTACTCCAGTCGAAAGGATATGTTTGGGGTGAGACACTGAGATTGGCGTAGGTTCCTTTGGGGCTCTCGGGTTTTGCGTTGACGACGTTTGTACTTTCGATGGTGAATCTTGGGACGAGGGGGTTAGCGACGCCGAATTTGGTGAGATGTTTTTCGTTACTAGAGTTGAGGAGTGATGGCTGATAGATTGTGCAGGTTGTAGGACCGGCGTATGCGTACGGCGGGCTTGTTCAGCTTCTTGCTGGCATGTGGTGCGTCGTTGTTCATCTCCACGCAACCACCTTTGACTGATTGATGGCAGGGAGATCGCAATAGGCAATACCTTTGGTGGTACGGCTCTCTCTTCATACGGCGGCTTCTGGATCTCGATAGGTATCATCTTGACACCGGGCGGCTTTGCGATCGAAGACTCGTACATGAACTCTGGGGACTTTTATGCGGCTTTCGGGCTGTATTTAATTGGTTGGTTCATCTTCACGTTCTTGGTAAGCACTCGTCACATTCGCGCACACCATGCCTTCCCAGCAGAGGTGTTCATAGACCGTAAAGATGTTGATTGAATTCTGCAGCTCTGGATGCTAACCCTCAAATCCACCGTCATGTTCAACCTCCTCCTCCTCACCGTCTGGATCACCTTCCTGCTTCTCGGCATCTCATACATGGACGCTCAAAACACAGCCGAAGGCATGCCGAACGAGGCTTTGACGAGGGGCGGAGGGGGTACTGGTATCGTGGCCGCTTTCCTGGCGTGGTACAATATGTACGCGGGTATTGCGGACGATTCGAATAGTTTGTTCATCATTCCTGTGATACACTGTAAGTGGTTGGATGGGAGCCGCAGACGGAACTATTCAGCTGACTTGATGACATAGTCCCGTGGAGCGAAAGGGGAAGGCAGCAGAGGAGAGCTAAGAAGGAGGGCGTGAGTGTTGAGGAACTTGCTTGAGCTTTGAGAAAGGAAGAGGTATTGAATCCAACAACGGAAAGACTTCCAGGAGTCTAATCCAAGATAAAAATGACAACATACATCAATCGTCACAGAAGTTCCTTCCTAATCACCATCATCTTCTCGGGCCACCACTCAGTCTCGACATCCGTCCCCAACTCGAATACTTTGAAAGTCCTCACAGTCCGCTCCAGCTCCCACTCTCCAATACCGCCGATCCACCATACATCATCAAGCAACGTCACAAGGACAAGCCAGTGAGCGAAGATATCCAGTGCGATCTGCGACGCTTCCGGGCAGGCACTTGGATCTACACTGTTGTCGAGCAACTCCTGAACAAGCTCCAGAAAGTCCACGGGCACTCGGTTCAGAAACGACATGATCACTCGTCGAAGCTGTTTCTGCGGGATTGCTGATGTGACTTGAGCAACGTATTTTCGTAGCCAGGGTGACACTGCGGAGAGGCGGCTCTTTTGCGGTGGGTCAGTGAGCATGATCTTGTTGATAGGAGAATCTTCTGAGGCCGCAGTGACTGCGTTGAAGATATCGCAGAGCACTGCGAATGCTTCGGAGCAACAAGCCAAGGTCGAAGTTGCCTCTTCGACGTCTCTGAAATCGTAGAGAACGGACGATGCCGCGTTTAGTCTACTCGCCAGTTGTTGTACGGCTAAGGGCGACGTAGCAGCGATGATGGGTTGTGTCAAGTGCCTCCTCCATACACCAGTGCTACATTCAGGTGATGAAGATTGCTCAAAATGTCCTGCGTTGGTAGAAATATCGTCTGGAGAGTCCAAGGACAGAAGCGAATCGTCGAGCGAGTCAAGACCAGAATCTTCTCCCCAACTGCAGTGCAGTAGGCCCGTGTATGCCAAGTGAGCTGCCCGTATCAAGGAGGTCCATTGGAGTGGTGCAGGCGGGAAGTCGTTCGAAAGCCGATCGTCAGACACAGCAAGACGTATCCGGAGATAGTGGTTGGCGAGTCCATAGAGCACCATGATGGTGGCGTTGGCGAGGACATTGTTGTATTGGCTTGCATCAGAACTCAGATCCTGCATCTGGTGTAATGAAGACTCGTAGCGATGATTCGATAGAATCAGCAAATCTTCAAGCTGTTGGCGCTCTCGCTGAGTTCGACTCGATGCGTTGAGTATCTCGTGGCCTCGGCAAACAGCTGCAAGGGCGAGGACAGAGTCCATCAGAGGTGGACTGCAAAAGGCTAGGTTCGGAATCCCAACCTGCAGAGCAAAGACATCTACATTGTCGACAGGGATGACATGACTGGTATGCGTGAGGTAGCGAGCCAGTAAGTCGAGCTCAGTCGCCGCGAGCGTATCCGCTATGCTCATGCCGTTGCTGGACACGCTCAGGCAAGGAGGAAGGCCAGCTGCCAAGATCGTAGATGCCTTTGGCCAACCTGGTCGTCGCGCAGCTAGTACTGGGCTAACGGAGCATCGATCTCTTGTGGAAGGATCTTGTTGGTCGAGCTGCATGGCGTATCGACAAGTCGTGTTGCGTTTCGAACAACGGGAACATCGCGGGTGGAGCTCGTCACACTAAGACTTGGTGTTAGCCAATCTCGATACTCACTTGAGAGGATTAAAATTATTACCTTCCGTCGTTGCTTCTTACAAGCAAGACACCCATTCCTCGACTTCGTATGCGACTTTCGCGGCCTGAAAGCCGGGGATCCGCAGTCGTTGTCTGAAGTCGCCATTGATGCGTCTGAGTTTGTCTTCAGCTTCTTTTCATCGTCGAGTCCTTTCCATCATATACTGCGTGGAGAATTTGATAATTCGACATTGCGGCTGAGCAGAACGGGTATGCCAAGCCAGGCGGTGTCCGCTGGAGTTCAGCTCTTCGTCGGGAGTCACAGCTGCAGGAGCGTATTCGCTAGCTAGCGCAGCCTGATGGCGTGGTAATTCCAAATTTTGGGGGGACACAGCATTGTAGGCTCGGATTCGCATTCGCACGCTCGTTTAAAGGTCTCGTGGTGTAGTTCTGGTGGTCTTTTCTATTGCTTCTCGCCTTGCGGACGAACGGTCAAATCACCACTGCCGATGCTTTGTCAACAATGCATGCTGGCGACTCAACCCCTTCATCATGACTTTGTTAATTCATCGTTGACAACTCAAGACTGAGGTGGCCGTGTGAGACTGGCAAATGTGCAGGAAACATCGATTATATTGGCGTACTGAAAAAGTCCCTCGGTTTGGGAAACGGTCGTAACTCCTGTTCTATCGCCTTCGCTCATGAGACACCGAACACCGCTCCACATGCTACCGATCGGAGTGTCACCCTCTCCTGACCTTGTCCAACATCTTCACTGTGTTGCCTCATACTCTCCTCGCGGGTAGGGCTGTTGTGCTGCAGGTGGGTAGACTGGCTGTCCTTGCTCATATCCTGGTCGGACAGTCTGGTCGTTGGGAGCCGTCGCATAGGCTGGTGGAGGCTGAGGACCCATCTCAACGTCTTTCGTGTATGTTGGAGGGTTATGGCCAGGAGGTGTGACCCCCAGTGTCCACGCGGTTCCCTTATATGGCGTGGTGCCTGCTTTCTGTCGTTTTCTTGCCGTGATGCATCTTTAGGAAAAGGTCAGCATTTTCTATACAACTGCGTACGGTGGTTGACTGACGCAAAGAGTAGAAAGCCCAGGAGAATAAGAAGTATTCCGCCGAGCACCGTTCCTAGAACCACCCAGCGTTCCCAATCGTCCCAAGCATCGTCTTCGCAGACTTCGTCTCCCGCAACGTCGATGTAGCAGTAAGCCATTTTGATTTCCTTACACAACGAGAAGAACTGGGCAAGTTGAAGAACGATCTCACCAGAGGACCTATGCTTTGTATATATCACAAACGTCATCTGATGGAATCCGCTTCCGGACTATCCATGGCCAGGATAAGAGGCTCTGCTCAGCCACGTAACACCCACGAGGCTGTCGCTGGGATTTGTCACTTGGTGCCGACATACGTCACGCACTTCCTCAGATTCTAATATCGAGGCTATGTTGCGCGAAGTAAACGAGAACCGGATGCGAATTCAGATCAGCTTTATCGTTTGGAGGGCAGTACTGCGCAATGGGGTTCTTATGTAAAGGATGCGAATACGCCGTCATTGGCGGGTTCTGAGCTGCTTTTGGCACTCAGAACGCCCGGCGTTGCTGACGCCGAGACCGCAGGCATGATTGCGTACACAACGTGATCTCGTGAGGATTATTAGGTGTTTGTTGCCTCTACAACCCTCATATGATGTCAAGTTGTCACCCTGCTTCTACGTTAACCTCCTTCAACATTCAAGAAATGACAATCAATTTTCAACCATCGAGCCATTCCCGAGCACATCTACTTGATCAAATACAAACCACGTTCAATAGAGACTCGTCACTATACCCACAGTTCAACCCATTGAAGACAGACAAAATTCTCCAATGGACTCGTCATCGGCCCATCGAAAATTGACACCTCCGCGGATTATGGCAGCGACTCAGCGTTCTCAACCATTCGAGTGGCTTGGAGGAGCACAGTACCTAAATGACGGGATCGACAGGTTGTCCTTGCGAGAAATACATCCGGACTGGATTACGAAGCCAGTATGACACGCAATACCTGTATCCAGGTGATCGCGAGCTTTGACTGGCCTGAAGTACAGACGATAGGTCTTGCCGCCAAACAATCAATTTATCGACCAAACCGTGCGTTAAAGAAGAAGAGCCCAAAAAGGCTCTCAGACCGCATAGAGCCCAGCCATGTTCCTATACCACGCCCTGACCGTTCCACCGTGCTGAATATCATAGATACTCTGGCCCCTAGGTCCAACTCTCTCCAAACTCACAGCATCTCGAAACGAACGTTCATATTCCTCTCGTCCAGCTCGAAAAGTGGCCACATCGAAAGTATGACCCCATCCCGCCGTCTCGTATACGAGTCTCTTGCTCCAGGACATATTATGCTCGGCTTTGAGGATGTCAACATGATCATCGACTACCTGGTCAATGGAGGGTGGTACGAGGCCTGTTGTTGTGAGCGACAGATGGCGAAGTCGTGCGTTCTCCTTGATCTTTGACGGATTGACTAGATGGTCCTCGTAGGCTGTCAGTCGAGACAGAATAATACGGCCGAATTCATCATGCCAGGGAAGCCACTCTAGACTGCGAAACTTCTCGATCCAGGTCTTGAAGTACTTCTCTACTGGTAACCGACGTACACTTTTCCAAGACACGGTATGGCCCCACTCGATCATGCTTTCTGCTTTACGATCAGCTTCCATAATGCCGGTGATACCAACGATCGACTTACCATCTCGCAGATCGTATGCGATACTCGTGCCGCTGTCTTGACCACCTCGCGTGAGCATCATAATTCCCGGCAATAGCTGCTCATCTCCCTCATGGGCAAGTTTAATGCCCTGACTGCTCAGATAAGAGACGGCCCTCGAACATGGAGCGAGCTCGATGCCATTGCCAGCAGCAGACTCGTTTTCGTAGATCTCCTTCGCAAGGTGTGGCATGCGAGAGATGAGATCTATGGCATCTTTTCCGACTCCTGTGCGATGTAGATGGCCGAGAGGAAGATCCTCACTTGGTGGATAGCTGATGTCGTTGCGTTGCAGGTAATCCATCTCGACGAGCGTAGCGAAGAGATCTTCGAGGCCCGCGAGAAACGCTTGGTGGTGCGTGGCTATAGACAACTCGTTCGCTTGAATTCTCATGACGACCTCGAATCGTACCTGTTGCCGAACAAGATCGCAGTGTGTATCGAGGCTGAGGCCTGGAAGGAGGTATTGTGTGGTTCCTAAGCGCTTAGCGAGCATTGGGTGGAGAGTTGGTGCTACTAGGCAGAAATGTGGCACAGCGCTTGATGTTGGGAGCGGCACCGAGACTTGTCACGATGCGGCCGTTCTCTAGAACTCGTTTGTCGCGTCTGCCTTTCCATGCTTCTGGTATTCAGTGCCTGTTCGCGGCGCCTCGTCTATCTTCTTGGCAGCACGAGCTTCTTCACGACGCTTTGCATCGCTATCAACGCCAGCTTGTGGCGTAGAGTGCGCGACAGCGTGGATCTTCTTGTCTTCCAGAAGCCTCCGTCGGTTTTGCTGCTCGAGACGCCGGATCTCAACCCAAAACTCTGGATCTTGCATGTGCGGAGACTCCAGATTGGCGGTGTCGCTTGCGACCTGACCATCCGCTGTTGATATGGACCGTCCTTGAAGGTAAGCGATCAACTCAGCTTCTTCTTCCTCCGTGAGCTCGCCAGTTCCTAGCTTGCTTGTGTGGGGCGATATGTTGACCCAAGTAACGGAGTCAGTCGACGTGAATGTAGAATTCATAGCTGCGAGACTTCTAAGTAGGATCGTGATTGTGAAGAGATGTGATTATCATGAATGAATGATATAAGACTCTCCTTTATGGCAATGCCAAGGCTTGGTCACATATATCCTTAACCACCTAGAACCTCGGCTGCCTTGAAGCTCTGTCACATATGGTTGGTATACTCGGATTAAGCTTCAGCCTCGCGTTGCAAGAACATGGCCTTTGTCGTAGTTTGGTGGCAACTGTCAACGAGTGGTCAAAAAGCAGCCATGGACACCACCCCCGGCTTTTAAGGGCATGGCCGTCATTGTGGCTGCTACAGCTTGTCCTAGGGTTCTTGGTAAGATCTCGATAGACTGTCTCTGGGAGAAGGTACTTCCGATCCAGAAGAACACTCAATTAAGAAGGTCGACTGCACCTCGCTTTAAGCAATATATCTCCTGAGGTAAACGACAAGTCTAGTGGATCTAACGGCGGTAGTTCAAGAACAAGATATATTCGTAACGACTTGAGATTGTCTATTATCTCGTGCGACCAAACGCCAAGTTGATGGCTCGACTAGCAAGGTCCCTGACATACTCCGACTTAATTTGGGCCATTTGGAATGCTCGTTCGAAGGTGGTTTATCATGTGTGCAAGTCTCTATGGATCTAGCCTATACTCTAAGCTTCTGTTTGTGCACATGCGACATTTCTAGCTTTTCTCTCTATTGCTCATGGTCCTCCATTCCCACTTGCCAGTCATCAAAGCATTCGAAGTACGGCCAAGACCCGAGTAGCCTTAGATACCCTGGGGACGAGGGCGCGATGCGTGAGGGAACCGACGAGCTTCAATCCATCCGTCTTCTTTCCACGATCCAAGGCCCAGCCGATCTGGTTGGACATGTTGTCGTGCACATTTACTTCGTGTTCCCATGCAACTTCTTCCCACGACCGCCAAAGCCCCATCGGATCTGGTTGGGCATGTTGACGGGCACATTCAGCTCGTCGCCCCACGCAAAGACCAAGCCTGGGTTCTTTTGGAATCCTCTGCCAACAGTGATGAGATCTAGGTTATCCTTCTCGAGCAGGTCGTTGGCCAACGTTCCAGTCTCGATAGAGCCCACTGAGCCAACAGCAAGCTTATCACCCACGGCTTGCTTAACCTTGATCGCGAATGGAGCTTGGTAGGCGGGCTTGGTGTGAGGGTGTTGTGCTGGGTGGTTGCCGCCAGTCGAAACGTCGAGAAGGTCTACGCCGCGCTCAGCGAGAAGAGGAGCGAGCTTGACGGTATCGTCGCCAGTCCAGGACTCTGGGAAATCCTTGTTCTCCTCCAACCAGTCGGTGGCGCTGA
This sequence comes from Zasmidium cellare ATCC 36951, assembly GCF_010093935.1. NCBI lineage: Eukaryota > Fungi > Ascomycota > Dothideomycetes > Mycosphaerellales > Mycosphaerellaceae > Zasmidium > Zasmidium cellare. The sequence continues at coordinate 58,692 of NW_022987002.1, read as the reverse complement.
TTCGCAGGAAGAGGGGCATGTCTTCGGGGATGATGGAGCGGACGAGCTCCACGACTTCCAGAGTCAGGCGAGTGCGGTTCTCGAAGCTACCACCATACTTGTCCTTTCTCTGGTTGGCGACGGGCGAGAGGAATGAGTGGAGCAGGTATCCGTGAGCGTTGTGGATTTCAATGGCGTCAAATCCGGCCTTCAAGGATCGCCTCACGGCATCTGCGTATGCCTGCTTGAAGTCCTCGATATCCTGCAGCGTCATCTCCTTGACTGGAGCGTGGTGCTCGTTCCAGGGGATAGCACTGGGTCCGTAGACATCGTCAGGCCATCCGTTGAGCTCCTTTCCAGCGACAGCGCCCGAGCTGAGCCAAGGTGCGACAGTAGAAGCTTTGCGGCCGGCATGTGCAAGCTGGATCATGATCTTCTGGTTTTGGCTGTGAGCGAAGTCGACGAGCTTTTTGATGGGCTCGATTTGGCTGTCTTTCCAAATGCCGACATCCTCTGGGGTGATTCTGCCCTGCGGAGTGACGGCGGTCGCTTCGATAGTGGAAATGCCTGGACCTCGCTGGATGATGCCGCCCATGTGGGTGTGGTGCCACTGACATACATGTTAGCATATGCTGATAAATCTGACATGTCGAAGGAAGCGTATCGAGAAGTAAAGGGAGAAGTGATGTGCCAACAAAGGCTGCCGTAAAAGGAATACCCACCATCGTATAATGGCCATCCTCAGCACTATACTGGCAAAGCGGGCTCAGCATAATACGGTTCTGCAGAGTCTAGTGATTCAATATTAGTAAAAGCCTCATTTTAGCACCATATTCTCATTGTCTACTCACAAGACCGCGCAATTTCAATGGCTTGAAGAGCTTAGGGGCTTCGTTGACATCGTCGACCAGCGCCGTGCCCGCCGGCGGGTCTTGTAAAGGAGTGAAGTAGGGGGTGTTGGGCGCAGGGCGGTTGACCAAGCTGTCGTCGCCTGCGTTTGGCTCCTGGACGTTGTGGTGGGAGGTCGACATCTTGTGGGTGTGTCAATGAAGGAGGTTTTGGCTGTGCGTAGGATTACAATTGTTTGAGAGGCGCCCGAGCGGCTTTTATAGGCGACGATGACGGCCTGTGGCGATCAATTGGAGAAGTTGGAGAACTTTGATGGGTTGGACATTTCCAATGGCTTCTCCAATTGATTTTTAATAGCTGTGGTTCTCGGAAGACGTCATTGGGCACGGCAGCTGTACCTCGCAGCAATGGAAGAAGATCATGCCTGCTTATTCAGTCAGCAGCCTCCTCTGCACACGCTCAATCTCTGCAAAGTCATTGCTGAGTACGCGGTGACATGTGTGCAAGGCCAACGCAGCTGCTTCATCAGCCAGCTCACTCTTTTTCTGTATCACTTGTAGAGTCGTCGCCCCGACGTCGTTCGACTCGGAGGCGTACTTCCTGGTGCGCCACCACAAACCCGAGGAGAAGCCGAGCCATTTCCCGAGGAGCTGCGCTCATGGTGTGTAATTCACTCGGGAGTTGCATCCGGACCTGAAGATTCGCCCCAAAGAGAGCGAAGAAGAGGCGACCTCATCTACTCACCCTAACCCCTAGTCATTGGTACCCCTGGAATGAAGAAGCAGCTGCTGTGACACCCGCCCAATGTTGATAAGCAGCTCAGTAATCTGTCGGAGCTAAGGCGTCGAGACCTGCCACAGATATTCAACGAATGTAGATGTCGTCGGCGGTGTCAGTGTGCTGCATTTCCATAAACTCGCCACGCATGATGCCTTGGACGTATGCCTCACCAATCAAGGTGAAATCATGCCCGGTCAAGGGTCGCAGGACAAAAGGTACATTGGCACCGAGCACGACGTAAATGAGATCGCCCTCGACTGTCCCATGTGGCGCGAGCCCGATGTATCCCGTGGTGGTAGAGAAGAGTACTCGCCCGCGAGTAGGCCCTAAAGTGAGAGTCTGACGTGGATTCTCGATGCTTGTACTGAGGCTGAGATCTGTCTCGTCTAGGAGACTCCGTCTGCGTCTGGGCGTAGGGCGTTCAGTAGAGTCCACGCCGTCAGGGTGATAGTACCCCTGATCTAGAGGTTTGTCAGCCAATGTTTTGAAGACCGTGAAACGAACATCTTACCATTGATTTTCAGATCTCGACACATGGCTCGAAAAGCGCGATTTCTGCTCGGGAAACGTGAGGACCGATATTGAGCGATGCCACAAGCTTCCTGCCACCACTCTTCAATAAGAGCAGCTCCTTCAAGGTTAGGATCATATCTCAAATGAACGCTGCCAGCTCTGCGGACAGTATCGACCAGGCGGCCGCACAGTTGCAACCCCGTCTCAAAGTCCCAGTCGATCTCGAAAGTATCGCCACCAGCGCAATATCCACGGTCGAAGACCAGAGGCTTTGCAGTCAGATCCGCAGTCCAGTCGGGTGTCCAAGATGGTACGTGTCTTTCCTGGTTTGGTGTCCCTGCGCAGGAAAGCAACACAAGAGCTTTCCGTACTGCAGCTTCTGCGGCCGAGATCTTTGCACCTCTAGCTGAGCCAGGTACCAAGCTGGTAACATCGCCAATGATGTGCAGAGCGAACTCATTGAAGAGCTGTTCAGGCGAAGCGTCGTAATTGGGATTGATGTTGTGTTCGGCTAAGCCCAGCAGCGCATATATCTTGTCAAGAGGGTCTGTGGCTCCCAGATCTCTGGACATCAGCAGCAACTCCAGCAGATCGAGGTCGTCCTGGCCATGAATATACTCGTCATTGTCATTGGACTCAGGCTCTTCGAACAGAGCTGTACTCCCCTCCATTTCTGCGATTGCTCCGTTTGTGCGTCGCATCATTGCCCTCTGATGTCGCTTGCGAATGCGGTTGATGCGAGAGAAGGGCAGCCGCCAAGCACTCATGGTGAGATCCAACTGCCAGTCTCTCGGAGCCGGGCCTTCAAGAAGGCTGACAACGTCCTCCAGCTCATCCCAGGTAATAGAACACCTTGCCACGTCGTCGCCAAGAGTGAGCTCAACGTTCGCATTCAGTACGACTTCTTGCACAACCCACGTCCGATAGAACCACGGCCTCAGCAGCACTCCTTCCAGAGCCTTCCACTTTGTGTTGCCCACTTCAGGCATTCCGTATCGTCGCAGTTGTGTTCGGTCAAGGGTGGTCAGTCCTTGGCCACGGCATACTCGTAGTAGCTGATCTGCCAGTTGCATTCCCTTTCGGCTATCATCATAATGCCCACCTAGCCAGACCAGCACCTTCCTCGCCCCACTGAAGATGTCTCCCATCATCTTCACCTGCTTGTTCCGCTCCAGGGTCCATTTCTGACAGATGGAGATTTGGTCGATCCATAGGATGACATCGTGAATGGGATCTCGGAAATATCGGAGCGCTTCTCGCAGCGCTTCTGTGACGTGGAAGCGGCGTCCATTGCAGGTGATGGACTTGGACTGGAGACCTTCGCCCCAGGTGTAAGACAAAGCATCGTATTCTTGATGGGTTCGTTGTCCTAGCAGGGGAACAAAGCTGTCGATAAGGTCGATTGCTATGCCAGTATGGCCTGTCCCTGGCTTGATTTTGACCAGGCGAATGCTGTTCTCTCCTCTCAAGGGCTTGTATGCGAAGTCTAGCAGTTCGGAACCGGGCGAAGATCCAGGGGGGCTTTTCCAGCGCGTCAAATTCATGGTATCTTGGGATAGGCAGTGACAGAATGTCTGAGCCGTTTCGTGGTGACAAACGAGTTCATGTCGCTGGTGAAGTGAAAGCTGCGTCTCGTAAGACGACTCCTTGAAGCAGACATGGCTGAAGCTGAAGGGATAGTTGTATGCCCGAGAAACGAGGCGCAGTCGTCTCTGGGGGCGACACATCCACACCCAAAACAGCTGGGACGAATCTTCGAAGTCGACAAAAATCGACGGATTTCAATCACCTTACTCGCTTCCGCCGTGCAAAACATTCGACTGGTACAGTATCTTCAGCATGGCCCACATGGAAAGTATGTTATTGCCCATGGAGGTTTCGACAAGGTATTTTTATCTACAGCACTGCGCGAGCGCAGTAGCATTCAGTTCTCAACCCGTGACTAGCCGCTGCTTAACCAACGATCTTCGAGAAGGCTTCGCGCACTTGGTCTGTCTTCCGGTCGCCAGCGTAGCATCGAACGCAGAAAGACCAAGAACTCCTCGTTTTTCCCCTGCGGAAGGGTCTTTAACCGGTGCTCCAATGTTTGGGGCGAAAGGGGTGGATTGCCTTTCCACTTGCCTGTGAGGAAGTCAGAAGATTGTGCAGCTATCTGTGCTCAGGAAGCCGGCTTACCTTCAGCATCGAACACTCGCCAGGCCTGTGCACTTCGACGTTGGAAGTCCAGGGGTGGATGTCCCACCAGACCGACCATTTCACCAATGTGGACGCGGTTGTTATGATGGCCTTCCTCGTCACGACCATCGAAAAGGTGCTCCGCCTGGATCATGTCCCACACCCGAAGAGAGGTCAGCATGGCGACAGATTTAGCTACCAAGGCCGACTTACAACACACGCGACATTCCAGATGTCAACGCTCCGGTTCCAGTCTAATAGAAATAGTATCTCAGGCGCTTTGTAGAGATCGGGTTGTATGTCAGTGTAGGGGAACGACGACCCGATTCGAGCTTCCCCAAGATCGCATAACACGAGCGGACCAAACGAATGCCCTTTTGGATGTCGGAACTTGCGCGAGGCGTAGATAGACCTTTCAGTGTCAATGATCTTCTCAGGGGCGGGATTGGTTCGCTCATTCTCTTCGAACGCAGATAGCACGCTTGGGTCTTCGATCTCTAACATCAAATTGGACAGCTTGATGTCTGCACCCGGAGTGTTAAGTAACATCGCCTCAGGTGAATAGAGTCAGAGTACATACCGCAATGTACCATGTTTGCCTCGGTGTGAAGGAAATCCAAGGCTTGTAGCAAGGATCTTAGCGCTTCCTGGACAAGTCCTTCTGGAAACGGTTTTGGCGCTCCTGCGAACCGCTGAAGGTCGAACAGTGTCGTCTGCAGAGGCTGATATACAAAGCAGAGATGCTCATAGCCGTTGCGTTGTGCTATGGAGAAGTGGTCGAGCAGTCGCCGGACGTGTTGCTGACCCGGATGGGCAGACGTGAGCTTCGACAGATGCTCGTATGCAACTCGTTCCCGGTGAGCCAGCAAGGGGGGCGTCTTGACGTAGACTTTCAAAGCCACGTACTGGTCATTTCTGGAAACATTAGCACCGCGCTGTCGAAGAGAATGTGGCGATGTTACTTGGTGTCTCTGCAAAACCACACGGTGGAGTTGGCCCCGAAGCCCAGCTTGCCGATGACATGATATCGCAAATTAAGGGTCGCCCCAATGTGAACCGGGTAGAACTGGTCTGCCTCGTAACCTGGAAGAGACTCCTCTTCGAAGGGATGGTCAGGGGCTGGGGTTCGTCGAGAAGTCATCGAGCGGTGCAGCGCTCGGTGTTGACGTCGGCTCCACAGACCACAGGACCGCGGAAAGATTCTGTAGGTGGAGGTGTGCAGCGCAGCGCAGCGAGGAGGCCGGAGCCACTGCCTACAGAAGACGTCGGCGGTACATCCCGGCCAAAGGGGCATGGCGGAGGTCGAGGTCGCGATGCGGAAATGTTTGGGGACGCGTGCGACAGGGAGAGATTCAGCGGGATTCTTACCTAATTGATGAGTAAGCTAGGCGCTGGAAATCGGCCCGCACCCTTCATGTCTCGGGTCAAGATTGAAAACCTCTACATGTAAGGTTCGCCGCGGCTCTCACCACTCACCACTCACTCGCCCACCTGGTCCTGGAACAATGCGCCCAGAGGATGTCCAGACGCCGGCTCTCTTCGTCTCCAGTGCAGTTGGGCGCCATGTGTGCCGTCCCCAGACCTGGCAGCGCTTGGTGAGGCAAAGCGTTTCGCTGGCCGCTTATTAGCCTCGAACATGGTGTTGCGACTGTTCGCGCGCGCCAAAACAGTGCGCTGTGCGACATATCTACCTGGTGTGCTGCACTCATGGGATTCGGGACCATGGTAGCACGGATTGTTCGCATCATATACCGACGTCCAGATGTTCAAATCGAGCCAGCAGCGCCTGATCCAGTACGTCGGCAAGACACAGCCGTCACACATTACAAGACCGGGATGGAAAGAGCAGGTGACGAGTTTCTGCGAGCAGTTCGAGAAGAGTGTGAGTATGCCGTTTGAGCTTTGCATGATCGCCCTGACAAGGAGCAGAACAGTACGGTTCAAAACGCGGAGATCAGGTACTTTGGCAATGCAGCTTGCAATGCCCACAGGCTGACCTTTCTCGCAGGGGAGCTGAGCCGCACAAGTCTCGCGACGACCCGGCCGATACGAAGGAGGTCATCTCAATTCGCTTTAGTGACGCTGCCGGCAAAAGGATCGCTTCGGCCCACGTACATGAGGATGGCACCGGGAAAGTGGTACGGTGGTGATATGCGTATGGTATAAGTCGGAGCCAAGGTCTTGTAATAACTTTGGGGTCTTCGCTCGTGGAGTGATACAGGTGTTGTGTGATAGGTATCTTGTCTGATATGCGAGCATATTGCACGGGCTACACTTTCTTCTTTAGTCTGTATCTTACCAAGGTAGGTACGCATTCGTTTCGCAAATAACCCGTGAAAATACAGCGGTTTTCGCGATCGAAAAAGCGTTATGAGTGCTGTTCCGGTCCCGTCGCGTCGGACAGAACTTCTTCCGTCTCGTGCTCAAACACATCCCACAACGACCTCACCACTTCCACATGGCACCCAAGCGCTCACATGCCGAAATGTCAGGCAAGAAGACAGACTCCACCGCAACATCCTCCTCGCCACTCATGCCTATGTTCGAGCATTTCCGTGCCGAGCTGGACGAACATCACGATCGGAGAGAAAGGATCATCAAGGCCTCAAGGGATGTGACTGCTGCTTCGAAGAAGATGTACGGACATTCACAGAAGATGCACAATGGAATGGCGTTTGATGCTAATATCTCGATAGAATCTTCACGCTCCAACGGTAATCCCCCAAATATCTCGCCACTTCACAAGCCCATCCACTCATCAGAACTTCTTCGCAGCACCCGCACCCTTTCCCAACCCGTCCCGGCCCACGTAACCAAATCCAACACCCCCTACCACGAAATCATCAAGACCCAACTCAGCTCTGTCGCCGCCGACCTTCAAGGCCTCAACGCCCACCGCTACGCCCGGCAGATCAGCGGCGGATGCCAGGAGTTCATGGAAGCGGCCCTGTTCTCGCATTACCTCACCACTAGCACTCTGCTGTCTTACGAAGCGGCCGCAGAGCAATTGCAGGCTTTGGGCGTGGGACTTAGCGTGGAGGATTATGTCTTGGGGGTGTTTGATTTCACGGGCGAGGTGATGCGGTTTGCTATTACGGCGATGGCGACAAGCGGGGCTTTACCGGCGGTCGAGAGTGGTAGTAGTGAGGGTGAGATGGAGGTTGAAAGTGAGAGGAGGACGGTACTGGATGATCTGAGGGTCTTGAGGACGGTGTTGGAGGGGATGAATGCGGGTGGGGGGCCTTTTGGGAAGGAGTGTGAGAAGAAGATGGATGTGATGAGGGCGAGTGTGGAAAAAGTTGAGAGGGCTTTGTAAGTACTCTTCTTGCGTTGGAAGGCGATATGCTGACTGTTTTGTTCTAGATACGGCCTGGTCGTGCGAGGCGCCGAGCGTCCCAAGGGATGGATGCCAGATACTGACGCTGCGCGGCCTGTGGAGGTCGAAGGCTGAAAAGTCAAACTTGCCTGTTGATGAAAAAGCGGGCCACTGCATCTGCATTCGATGATACGAGCATTAGGAGCCCGTGCGAGGATGTCTTGGCTAGGACATTCCCCAGGCACAGGTTGTGAGAATGAGAGACGAGGCCCTGAAAGACCCTGGCATGTGAGAAGGGAAAACGAAAAGCAGTAAGATCTTTTCCACGCTGAAGCGACAGTAGATGAATACGAAAAAAGTCTTTCAATTTTGCCTCCCCAACACCACGCCAAGGGAACATGTCAAACGAAAGTCAGCCAATGGAATGGCAGCATTAGGAATGTCTTTCTCGCACAAGCAAGGAAATATGTGGAATCCGTCACCGTGTACCGTATTCCTCCTCTTGGATGGCGTATGTCATATCATGCGTCTGGAAACCAGTCCAGTCATCGTAGATGTAGTCTCTTCACGGAAAGGTAAAGCACGCCGCTCACGCATGGGATCTCGTAGTCGGCGGCGTCTCCCAGTACCGCAGTAACTGCGCCAGCGCAGAGTTCCACTCCTTGACAAACGCAGCAGCCAGTTGATCCACCTGAGCAGGCTGCGGTTGTCGACCACCCCACATCTCCGGTTGCGAGGCCTGCGCGCGGGCATATGTGGGAATCATTCGATCCGTATGGACTTTAGCTAGGACCAGCCAGCAGTAGTTCCAGGAGCGGTTCGAGGCCGGATCTTGATGCACTCGTCGTTTTGCTTCGTCTAGGCATTCGGAGCTGGCATCGAGTTAGGTTGTGATCTCGAAGGTTGGTTTGGAATACTGCAAACCTGAAGGGGTAGTGCCGGGTGAGAGATCTGATTTCGGCGAGGAGGCTGTTTGAGTTGACGTAGTACATCCCTATGACATGTCAGTCTAGCCAATGCGTTCAAGACTAAGGCGTTGGAATATGTCAATCATACAGGCTGAAGTCATGGGTTGCGTCAAATCTGATGATCCTAGGGTTGCGAAGATGCGCTCAATTCGTCGAAGCTCACTCAATGTGTTGACGCGATGTTCGTTTAGAGCTTCGATCAGCGCCAGCTTCTGTGCCTGACGATCACACTCGTTAGCAACAGCCATTGTCGCAGTCTCGTCCGGTTAGGAGCTCCAGTATTAGAACAGGTGTAAATTGTTGTATAAGAAGGTTGCGAGGTTCGAAGGATGCTTTGGAAAAGTTTGGTTCCTGAGGTGAGCAGAGCGGGAAGTTTGACATACTTGAGTGATGTTGGAAGCATCGATCATGGCTTGGCTAGCCGCATTTTGCAATGACGACGGGGACGGAGAAAGATGAAAGGTATAATCACGTACTGTCTCTGGATCGGACTCTTCCTCCTCATCTTCCTCCTCGTCTTCGTCTTCCTCCTGTGAGGCCGTACTCGACGCAGCTGACGCTAAAGGCTGAGCGGTTGTTGTTGTTGTTGTTGCTCGGAAGTGTGGGCGGGGAGCGATCGGGTTGGCCGCCGATGATGCAGACGTCTGTGTTTGCAGCGGAGGGTAGGGTGAGACATAGCCTGTTCGTCACGTGTGAGCCGCGTGCTCTAGGAGGATTACCAGTCGGAAGGATCATTTGGATAGGGTTACGGCCAATGGGGAGTCAGACGTACCTGCGCGGGCATTGGGGTTTGACGCGGCAGAGGAAGAGTGCCGAGAGATGGCCTGTTGTTGCGCCAAGCTGCCACGGCGACTGGGCACCGAGAGGTAGCTCGACTCAGAGCTAGGGGCGGACGATGTTGTGTGGCTGCGGGAGGGAGAGCTCATAGCACTGTTCACGCCGCTGCGAATTGACCCAAACGGGCTTGGCGGGGTGGGAAAGGCGTTGTACGATGATTCCACAGCCAACTGCATGGCATAACGTGAGGCACGTTGGACAACGGAGGCATCATATTCCGGAGCAAAGAGGCCTATATACCACGCTTCAGCTGAAAACTTGGGGGATCTATGGATGTTGGAGAGGGAATGTCTGTAGAATTAGCAATGCACTATTGTCCTTCCTTCCGGGCTAAAAAGGATGGATGTCTACGGACGAGGCCGGTGGAAAAGAGTCGCCAGTGTATGAAGCATCAGAATAGGCTGTTTGTCAGTGACGTTTGCCAGTAGCGAGAGGCAAGCGAGCCACTCGAAGCGTGTCCTGAGATGCGCTATACCAGCGCGAATCTCGAGCCACAAGAGCCTGTACCCGCTGAGTCGACGTAGGGCTGCATATTGGCGTTCAGCTCGATGACGGGAGAGCGACGAGCCGCTCTAGGATGGAGGTCAGGACAGTCTCTCGTCGACGGTTGAGGCGCATGCAGCGCTGGAGAAGATGGACGAAAGTAGGCCGTTGCAGCGAGGCGGAAGGGGGATGTGACGTTCGAATGGCACTGGGCCCGTGAGCCCCCAAGGCCAATGGGGCAGTGGGTGAAGGTTGCTACTGCAATGCGTGTGAAGTGGGAGCAAGAGACGACGGCGCGGCGGGAGACGGTGTAGAGTGAGGTGAGATGCAAAGTCTTGGTGGAGGCGCAGCCGATTGGGAGACGCCCAAAAGAGACTAGCGCATTGGCTAGCGCGTGGCTGGGGTGAGATTCCTCTGTCCTCCTTCACGCGACGACAACACGAGGTCAGACCAACCAACATCGGAACCACCCTAGCCTTCTGTTAGCGTCGCTGTTGGTGAATGTTCACAGCTGTGCGCCGGGAAGCCATCTCTCCGATCGTACAAGGCCAGCGACGTCGATGATGTCGATGCAGGTGCAGACCGTCTGTCATCACGATTACCGCTCCTCTCACACGCCCATCATCACGAGCCTGGTCGACATTGCTCCCTCAGTGCGCGAGCCATGGGCCCATGGCTGTACTTGGAAAACATGCGGCTCAACTATCGGCCTCCGCCGAACAGTCTTGCATTAATGCCGCTCTGTCCGACGAGATGGTGGACGCCAGGGATCACTCATCGTTGCGGTGAAGAGGGCGGTATGGATTGGAAGTTAGAGAGGCACCGCCCATGAGCTGAAGCGCGGCCTGGGCAAGAAGAGCAAGGTGTTCCGGTCAGCAGCAGGACACTCATGTCATCCACGCCTCGACCACGAGCTAGTCTACAGGTAATGTACAGTGGTGACTGTCCCAATCTTCCTCGTCCCCCTCCTCCTTCTACCACGGCGGCGAGACTCTCAGGCGTTAAGGCCAAAGTCTGCAGGTCCGTCATTCGGGTCACCGTTGCACCCATAAGGCATCACACAGAGCTCATACAGAGCAGCATCACGCTTCTCTTCTTCTCCCACCTCTGGACCAACTCCGACAACGCCACCACAGCCCTTGAAGCCACAAATCTCATCCGGGTCCAGGTGCACCAAATCATCCGGGTTGACGGAGACAGTGTCTGAAGGCGACCGCTTCTCGTCTGCCGCCAGTCGGCCAAGGTCAGGGAAGTCTGCAGGTGCGTCATTCGGGTCCCCGTTGCAACCGTATGGCATGACACAGGCTTCAGCAAATTGAGCTTCGCGCTTCTCCTCTTCGACTTGTGGGCCAATGCCGATGATCTCTCCGGGCGAAAGGTGCGGCAACTCGTCGACGTCGATAACCAGTGGCGAACGCTTGTTGGGGGTCTCCAGGTTTCCGTCACAACCTCCAATGGCGTCGCAGAGCGACTGATCGTCTCCGACCGGGCTCAACGCTTCGCGCTTCAATGGGTCTCCGCCGCAACCGATGGAACCAAAGCATGTCACAACGCCCCAGCCGACGTTATTGAACCCCTGTGGTAGTTTCCCGACAGTGCTGTCGTCGCCATTGCGGACACTGTAAGTTGGTTTAAGCTTCACAGTACCGTGTAACATTTTCTGTCCCACTTACCCGAGCGGTGCTGCAATGCCTGGAGCAACGAGGCCGATCAACGCAAGATTGGTGAAATGCACTTTGGGTGCTTCTATCGGTTCTTGTGGAGGTAATGTACGGTTGGCACTCTACGATTGAGGATCAGAGAACGAAGACTTTGCTTTTGTATCTTGTTCGTTGCCATGGGGTTGGTGCGCCATGGCCATCAAGCCGAATTCTCCGAGGCTGCAAAGTGCCTTCGCCCCAGTTTCATCTTGTCTTACTTGGAAGCATCGATGGCTGATAAAGACTTGCCAGTGACGCACTGTTCGCCTTGGCTATCCGGGGTTGGATCATTCTCTGCGCCTGATTGCTAGACAAGCGCCAACAAAGTCATTGCTCTCTTGCGTCTGGGAATCTTCATCGCGCTGGCACGAGTTGCTGAAACGCCAAACAGACACGCCAAACCTCAGCCTTGGACGGCTGATCACGAAGCCATCTCGAAATACTGCCCACGTGCTGACCAGGATGTTGGTGCTTGTGTCACTTTTACCGCTTGGCAAAACTTGGTCCATTTAGTCAACGTTATTCGGCCACTCAGGTTTCAGCATTGCACTACTGCTTATAGGAGATGGCTTTACCTTACCGCGGATTACACTGCCACTGCAACATCCACGCTCTCGCAGCCATGGGCCGGGGTCGATGATATCATGGTCCTTCGACAACTGCGCTACGTCCGGGATACATGGCTGCACTCATTAGCAAGTCATACGAGATACACGGGCTTGGTTCTCTTGGACACTGTTCAATAGTAGTGTCCCGGGTAGACTACGGCGTTCATCCAAGGCCCGGCGATTGTGTTGTTGCTCGAATCCGCTTCGGTGCATTGGCATTGTCGGACTCGCGAATGCGATTGCTTCAATCGATCACATAGCAGGATGCAGTACTTTCGTCAGGTGGGTGAACGACCTGCTTTTTACACTTTTCCAGCCAGCTTCTCGACATGATGATGTTGTCTCGGGGATTTGAATCGTCCTCACAACGGTAAGTAAAGCTGTTTGCCATGCCTTTCATACGACGCCGAGGAGATGATCAATCTTCTTTCGGAAAGATCACATCCCGCACAAACAAGATTCTGGCTGCGCTTTGAGTGCTTTTGGTCCACCGCCTTCACTGATGCGCAGCGAGCGGAAGCAGAGCCAAAGCCATTGGAAAGATCGCCAAACACTCGACGTTCTGGGAAACAGAGCCGACTTTTCCACCTGCCTTCCACGGTAGAGATCGCCAAGCTTTCCGACTACATCTCATAGCTTGCCAATGAGCTGCGAGATGGCGCTCGAAGAACATGTGTTCCGCAGATTTACAGTGCTGCCTTTCGCACCTCGGCTTGTGGAGTGTTGAAGGTTGTTCGAGTAGTATAGATGGGTTGCAACATGCAGGCAGAGCGTACACCTTTCATCAACTACTGGGCGTTTCGATTGATCATTTTCAGCTGAGGTACTGGCAAAAGGGTGTCGTTGCCGACTTTGAACTTCGTGTGAAGTCGTGCTTGCCCTAGAGTCTCGTCTCAAGATGCAGTCATTCCTAGCCATCGGCTCATTGCTGGCGACAGCAGTCTTCACACATGCTGCTCCATCGTCCTTGTTTCCACGAGCAATACTGAAGCCTACCGAAGACCCCTTCTACCAACCACCCACAGATCTTGGGAGTCTACAACCAGGCGAGATCATCCGCTCGCGAACAACCCCCGGACCAATTGGTGCAGCTCAGCAGTACACGTCTATCAACATCCAGACCTCATACCAGCTGCTCTATCGAACGACCGATGCCCTTGGCAACGCTTCAGCTGCTGCTGTAACCATTATCATCCCCCACAACCCCTCCTACGACAAGGTCCTGGCGTATCAGACAGCATATGACTCTTCCGATCCGAACTGCAGCCCTTCGTACACCCTCCAGCAGAAGTCCAATGAGACCACCTACGACCCGCTGTTCATGGCTGCTGCGCTTGAGAAGGGCTGGATTGTGAGCACCTCTGACTACGAAGGTTTGGAAGCCCAGTACGTAGCTGGCCTTGTCGCTGGATACGCCACCCTGGACTCAGTCAGAGCAACTCTCGCCTCAGGCTCCGTAACTGGCGTCTCGTCCAACGCAACCTATGCGCTCTGGGGTTATTCTGGCGGCGCCCTCGCAAGCGAATGGGCCCTCGAACTTCAACCCTCCTACGCCCCTGAGCTCAAATTCGCAGGCGCCGCCCTAGGAGGCCTCACCCCCAACGTCACCACCGTCCTCCAACACGTCAACAAGTCCATCTTCGCCTACCAAGCCTTCGCCGGCATCAACGGCATCGCCAAAGCCTACCCAAACGTCTCAGACTACGTCGCCCAAACCCTCATCCCAGAGAAAGCCGCCGAGTACCACGCCATCAACTTCCAGTGCACGAACGATACCAACGCACAGAACCGTCTCGATTTCCAGGATATCTCGACGTACTTCAAGGGCGGGTTCGCCGCTCTCAACGACCCGATCCCACAGTCCGTCATCACCTATGGCGCTAGCATGGGCTTTCGTGCAACCCCGCAAGCTCCTCTGTACGTCTACAAAGCCATCGGCGACGAGATCAGCCCTGTCGCGGACACCGATGCCCTGGTGAGCAAGTACTGCGCCGCCGGGGCGACGATCCAGTACGCACGCAACGCCGTCGGCGAGCACGTTGCGGAGGCGATTCTGGGGTCTGGCGGGGCGTTTGGGTTCCTGATGGATAGGTTCGAGGGTAAAGCTGTTACGCCGGGTTGTGTGACGGAGAATGTAGCGGTTTCAAGTTTGGACGTCAGTTCGTTTGAGGGCTTTGGAACGGAGTTGTTGGCTGTGTTGGCGGTTTTGCTGCTGCAGCCGCTGGGGCCGAGGTCTTTGCAGGGGATATAGATCTCAGGAGGGTGTATAGATGTATGGAGTTCAATTTTCTTGCCTATCACCTCTTCGAGTCCGTGTTTGATTCCATCCACTCCTCCACCAGCCCTTTGAAGTCTGCAATACCGTACGGTTCGAACCACTCTTTCCACAACGTCTTCTTCCTCTGCGATCGCAACCCGAGATCTTGCATCAACCCATCCAGATACGGGAAGCAATCGAAGACGAACTCCCCGTACCGCTCACCGACACCTCCTGAGGTTTTGGGACGACGCAGGCGTTCGTACTCTGTAAGAAGCATGGTGTCTTCGCGGACTTTATCCAAGTCTAGACGACTGGACTTGAGATGCGAAATCTTGTTGTGGAAGAAGGCCGTGATCCAAAGCGCTTGGATTTGCGTAGCGGGCACGAAGTGCAGTGGATTATCTGCTGCAAAGAAGGCGAGGTTGTGGGATTGGATGAAACGCTTGGTCGGAGGGATCATGTAGCGGTAGAGTCTGCATGGGGTAGCGTCGCGGCCTGTCTGGATTTGATTGTCCAGTCTTCGAGGTGGAATTGCGAGGTATGGCCGTTGCTTTAGATGGAGGTTCGAGCTGCTTGTGATAACGCTTCTTCGTCGCCGGCTTCTTTTGGTAGGGATGTCAAGCCGAGATCCAGGTTCCCCGGTAGGAACTGTATGGGTGAGATCGATCTCCAGCCCGTAGAGCATATTACTGCATCCACATCTTCAAGCAGGCCGTCTGTCAGCTCTACTCCTGTTGGAGAAAGTGACACCACCTCAGCGTGATGAATGACAATCCTTCCTTCGCGGACGAGTTGATGCCAGTCTGTGGGATAGTTCAGCGTGCCAAGTGCAGTACCCATCCAGTACGTGGACGCCCATGGAACGAGCATTTTGGTACGCTCATCGTCTGTTAGTCTTTGGACAAATGCAGACGTAAGGCTGCTCCAGAATGCTTGCGTGATATGCAGCCCGATCGTCCAGCGATGAAGGAAGTCCCGCATCCAAGAAGCATCCGTGGAGAATGGCCATGGGTCGAAGAGAGTGAAGAAGCGTGTTGAAGTCAACACTGGGAATGGTTTCATTCGACCAAACAGTTGCATCAGACGCGGCCACTGAAAACTGGGTCCGCCGCCTGAAGGTCTGAGAACCATATGCGCCACCCCGCCGGCTTGAGCTACCTGATAGCAAGAATCATATGCAGATTTGTTGCCTCCCAGGACAATCACATTTCTCGCGGTAGAAAGTTCATCGCTCTTGGGTTTGAGCTGTTTGGAGTGCATGAGTACGCCTTTGAACCGTTCTTGTCCTCGCAAGGATGGCATGTATGGCTCGCTCGCCAGACCTGTTGCGACCACCAGTTTGCGAGCTATAGTTGTCTCCACGTTCGATGGATCTTTTGATGAGGAAGATATAACTTCCCAAGTGTCATCTTCTCTCAGTCGAGCAGACTGCACTTTCCAGCCCACCCGTAGGAATTGCTCGATGTCGAAGAATTTGACCGCCTCGCAGAGGTATCTGTGAACTCCCATACCAGGAATTGCTTGGAAGGGTTGGCACCCAGCCACTTCTGCAGTCATGGGGAAGTCGCTGAATTGATAAGTACCAAGAGGCTGCATGGGCGTTCAGCTTGGCGCATGACATGTGAGTCTTGCGAATAGCTTGCTTACATTGTTGGTGTGCAGTCCAGGATATACTCTCTCTTCAGCCCAGCAGCCACCCAGAGTCTCTGCTGAGTCCAATATCAAGAGCTTCGCATCTGGGTGCACCTGGTGGTATGTCTTTGCCAGTGTCAGGCCTCGCCAGCCGGCGCCGATGATAAGAAGATCAACCTCCTCCATTCTGATATCCTTGGCAAATTCGGCCTGCGTAAGTCCGCTACCAATTCCACGGACGACAGAATGTTAGGATGGGCAAGACGAAGGGATTCGCAGCTTCGACAGCGCTAGCATTCCAGCCTGAGATAGGGTATTTGTGCGAGGGATTAGCAAAGGTTGACCAAGCTTTATCATCCTTGATCCTTTGACGGATGGCACGCCGATATACAACCCCAACTGGCTTCATTTGGGGTGTACTACGTCGCTGACGACAGTTGTCTCATGGCCATATTCATATCACTCATCGAGACAGAAAACAGGATGGACGAAGCGCCGTCAGACAGGGCTTGCCACAGTCATGAAGACAAAGTCGGATCATGGAGGTCACAATCGCCGACAGTTCTTCAGTAACATATCGGTGGAGGCATTTATGATGGGCGATGCTCTGTTGACAAGGCTGTGGTTGAAAATGTTCGACTCCAGGTTTGTTGTGCAGGAAGTTTGCAGAAGCATCGGCCTTTTTGACAATCGCCAATCTATTAATAGGGCACTGACTAAGCAACTTCTGTCTCAGCTCGTTGCAATCTGGGACTTCGACTTCACCTTCCAGTCTTCACGCCCACAGCCCAGACAACAAAGGATCATAAAAGCAAGCTACTGCGCCAAACTACATCTCACATCCAAATCATGGTACATTGAAATGTAACTCTTCTCATGGGGTTTAACTGGCCGCGAAAGGATACGAGCAAGAACTTTCACCAGGCACCAATTATGCATCCCACGCATGCCGAGGCTGGCGAAGATGTCGACAAGATTGCTACAGCGATGGCACAGGCATACAACGCTCACGACTGGGACCTCTATTCCTCATTTCTAGCGGCATCCTTTGTCCACCAGTGGCCCCATCGCCCCGGCCAACCACTATTCAAGGAAGAATTTTTGAGTCGCACGCGAGAGCTTTGTGATGCGAGTCCGACTTACCGGATTGAGGTTCTGGACCAAACAGTCACGACCCCAGACTCACCAGAACAGAGCGGTGGTGGCACCGTCTTGAGCGTCTTTCAGACTTGCAGGCAGTGGGGTAATAAGAGGCGTGGAGACGTCGTGAGAGACTGCTTTTACATCTTGAGGTTCGCCCAGGAGCATGGTACTTGGCTTTGCCAGAGCATGCAGGCGGCAAATGGGTGTCATTACTTTGGAGTGGCTACCTGATGGGGGAGATCAGAAATCGGCGCCGCTTGACAGAAATGCACTAGTCGTCCTTCACCACCCGAATGCTGTCCATCTGGTACCCATCGAAGAATTTGAGGAAGGCCAGAACCTGCTCATTGAAGGCGCAGCCTGTTCTTGTCGTACTGGCATTGAAAGTCACCAGCGGAGCCCTTTGCTCTTCGCTGCAGGAGTGGCAGAGTGCCGATGCCGTGTACAGAGCGTTGGGCACCAGGTATCTCCCCAAGATCTCGAACATGTCCACGCCAGCGGTTTGTCGGACGGTGACGAGAGCCTGTGGAGTGTTCACGTACGGGCTTACGGGACCCTTGGATGGCAGACTGCAGTTGTTGCAAGGATAGACTGGCAGTAGCCGGTTCTCTACTCGAAGATCTAGACCCTGCCTGCTCAAGCTCTTGGAGCCAGTGGAATTCTCTGGTACCACGCGAGAGATGTAGAGCAGGCTCTGCGTATCCTGTCCGATCTTGAAGCTATCGATGATCTCCAAGCTGTTGGTGTCGATCACATCGATATTGTCGCTGTGCTGATTGGCAACGTACATCTTGAAACCCCCGAGTCAGCAATCGACCTCAGCGTAAACGCAAGTCTCGATACGTACAAGCTTGTTGTCTGGAGACGGCCAAAGCGGATGAGGCTGTATTCCAGTCATGGGAATGGTCTTCACCAGCACGGGTATATCTGCCGCCGTCGGCTGCCGATACACCTTCGTCACATTCAGTCCAGCGACCGTGACAAAGCCGTAATTTGTGCCATTGATCACTGCAAAGTTCGGATGGTTCGTCTCAATGCCAGTATCCAGGATTGCGACGACTTTACGAGCCGCCAGATCGATGACCGAGACTTGGCCAGTCATCTTGTGAGCTGCCCATAGCGATTCCCCGTTCGCCGAGATCATCATGTCTGACGAGAAGCTGTCGGCGAGGCCTGTTATGTTGTACATGACCCTTTTGCTCGGAACATCAATCACGCTGATGATGGCATCAAAGATGTGGTTGACGCAGGCGATCGTGCCGTTGCCGCTGAAGAGTACCTTGCTTGGTCCATTGGCCGTGAAGATCCTGTCAAGAAGCGTGCCGTTGAAGCCATCGATCACATCGACAGAATAAACACCCCGGGTTCCTATCCAGATAGTGCGGTTGTCAGGTGCAAAGAAGGCCTCGTGTGGTCCTCGGTCGACGTAGCTCTTGGACACGATAACATTGTCTGACGTTCTGACCACTGTGACGGTGTTGGACAAGACCGCAAGCGATACGATGTATTTGCCGTCGCGCGAGTAGCCCAGCCCATGGGTGTTGACAGTGTCGACATACTGTGGTCCTAGGTCGTTGCCGAGTCGTTCTACAGCGAAGGGTCTTGTCAGGATCGCAAAATCAGCAGCAACATTAAGGGCATACCGTCTCCAAGAGGGATCGTTCCAAGGACTTTGTTCTCACTCGGATCAATCACCGTGATGGTATTAGATGCCTAGTCACCAGTGTAAACCCTGTCTCGCGAGGATATGGGATTGCCGCTTCCTTCGAATCCGGGTGGCTCAACTTGAGCATAGACGAACGTTTGGCTCAGGAGCATGAGCACTCCATAACAGAGACAATTCATCCGCATCGTTCCGTGAGGAGTCTATGTGAGATTGCGTGCTTGAAAGGAGTTTGAAAATGGCGGTCCGGGCTCGGGAAGGAAGTCTTAGGTGAGCGTGATGAAGAATGAAAGGATATCTCCAGCTTTTTATGCTCAAATTGAACTGAATGCTCCTACTTGTTGACAAGACTGACTGCTGATACGTAGCCCCTTCGAAGTGCCCGGACGGCGATCACGAGTCTTGAGGGTTGAATCTTCTCATGATTCCAAACAATATGTGAAGTCAATTGGCTTCGTTTCGATCCCACAGAAAGTACGGTAATCGTGTGTTCCAGCTGCTCGCCGGTTTCGTCCACTCCCGGGTGTCTCCGACCAGGAACTTGCTTGTCCATACTGCAGCTCCGCAAGAGAAACTACGCAAAGCTCGTGTGCACTTAGCTGACGCGGATAGAATATGCGTAACCGCCTAAACGACATGTACGTCCAGTGGGGCTATGTATAGGAGAACAGCTCGCGCAATCTATCGTTTGAAGCCTGATTTAACGGCTGCCCACCCCATTGTGGAAATCGTAGCTCTCGTTACTAAAAGGCTTCATAGATCTAGTAAGCCTTCTCGCATTCGCAAAAATTCCAAATTGTATTGAACGAACTTCAGAAGTCACATGAGCTTGAACTTTGTGTGGAAAGTCATAATGGGAGGGGACTCCTTCGAGTGGCCGTCCTGGAGGGTTGACAGTGCGATATTGGCAGGTGCTTATTGCGCTCAAATCAACGGCGACCAAGATTCATCGGCACAGAACAGGATGCCTGGTGAGGTGTTCATGAGCCGGGCTTGACTGCTTGCGAGGCTGAAGCCTGCCTACGGAAAAGGATGAAGTCAAGCTCAGGATACCAACTTTCTCGGACATAATCAGGGCGACAGAATGCACTTCACCTCCATCGGTTCAACAGCACATGAACAAGTCTGTCTTCGTCGGAAGCGTGTGACTGGGACGCTGTCGCAAAGCTTTGTGATGTTCTATCGTTCTGGTGGTAGAGAGGCTCCGCTCGCGGACAGGTTGAACTGCAATTCTCAACAAAAACCGATCTACCATGAAGCTGATACACCATGGCAAACGAGGTTGACTATGGAAGCAGGAAGCAACACTCTCCGTGGCCGAACTGGGCCCTTGACGGTCGTCGGATCCGGAGTGAAAGATGACTCACTAGCGAATGCCGATCACTCTCGAGACATCCCAATAGCGTTGCCGGAGTGGACCATACACTTCACGGCCGACTGGCCAATGATTGCTCTACAGAGCAAGCTGTACAGGCTCGCTGGAGTTATTCTGCAAGCAGCAGTCCGACACCGACTCCGTCACCGACGTCAGCTCGTAAATACGCACAAGCCTCACTGATACAACTGAAGGCCTCCACGATCTGGTACTTCTGAAGCTGCCCTTCCCAGTGCCACGATTTGATCATGCTATTTCACGATATCCAACCGACTTTTCCAAGACTTGCTGCCCATCTACAGACAATAGCTCAGCAACGGATATCGATCAACAACAATGAAGAATCCTCTCGGACCAATCCTGTGGGCTCGCAAGGCTCTGCTGCACCCATCCAGCGCCCCCAGTCAAGTCTCCCTCCTGGCCTGTCCTCCCTCCAAGAAGAAATAGGGTTTGTTGCCATTTGCTCAATGGGACAACTGCTATTCGCCATATTCCTCGCCAACGGCTTCGTCAACCAGATCACACTCGTAGACGCACTCGGTCTGCCTCTCTCCTACTCTCCATGGCTCATCGGCGCATTTCTCGTAGCCAACGGTATTTCCGTGGTGTTGTCTGGATCCGCCGCCGACTTGGCTAATCCTAAACACATGGCGGTGGGGTCGTTTGTATGGCTCACGATCTGCTGGAATGTCATCGGCTGCTTCTCGGTCCATCCATCTCGGAAGGTACTATACTTCGTTGTCCAAGCGATGTCTGAACTAGCAGTTGGGACGCTCTGCTCCTCCGCCATGAGCATGCTTGGTCGTGTCTACAAGCCAGGACGTCGCAAGAACCAAGTTTTCTCGATGATGGGAGCCATGATTCCAATGGGCTTTGCGATTGGTGCGGTCCTGGGTGGTGCTCTTTCCGCGGATCTTCAATGGGTGTCTGCGGTGATAGCCATTCTTGCAGCTATTTGCACTGCTGTAGCATGTTGGTGCATCCCAGCAAGACAACGTTTACGGCCTGAAGCGGCAGACTCGGATAATCCAACTCTTGGAGACTTCGACTACTTGGGCGGTGCAAATTTGGCAGCTGGATGTGGCATCTTAATCTTTGGCTTGACACAGGCCGTACCGACGAACTGGACCCCTTATACATACGCTCTCATTGTTGTCGGGGTCGCATGCTTTGGACTCTTCGGCATTATAGAAAGCCGCGTGAAACGACCATTGATCGACAACCGACTCTGGAAAGTATCCGGGTTCGTCACGAGCCCCTGATGATTGCATATTTCCTAGCCTACGGAGCATTTGTCGGAGGATGCAACTTTTACGCCTGTACATTCTTTCTCACGATCCAGAACCAGCCACCGATTATAGCAGCAGTCTATCTCATCCCAATTGGGGTCGGCGGCACCGTAGCGGCATGGCTGGTGTCAAAATCCCTTCATGTGATACCTGGCCATTTCATCTTGATTGCAAGTATGCTTGCCTTCGCTTCTGGTCGAGCCTTCTTCATGCCTCAGACACCAAATACCATACACTGGGCATTGTCATTCCCGGGGCTATTCATCAGCACATTTGGACCAGATCTGTCTTTTCCCTCGATCTCGGTCTTCATCACTTCCAACGTCCCCCGGACATTTCAGGGCTCGGCGGGGAGTCTCCTCATCACCGCGCAAAACCTTTCCTCGGCAGTATTCACTGCGCTTGCTGAGACGATAGGCCGCAGCCAGACACATGCTATTGACAAGTCGTTGGATCTTGAAGCACTCCGCGACATATGGTGGTTCAGCCTTGCGAGCAGCTTGGTTGGAGCGGTTGTCTGCGTAGCATTTGTCCGCATCCCGACAAGCGAAGAGCGAGACCATGTTCAGTAGATGAAAAGCTCGGCAGCGAGAAGATGTTTAAGTCATAGAATAGCTCAGTCGATTTGGGGAGACACAGAATGCTTGCGCCATCAAGTATTGAGACAGATGAATCTTCATGAGTTACAATGTTAGGGAAGACGTCGCTCAACAGACGACATAGGCATACTATAGACTTGGACTTTGCCTTCTGATCTAGATCATTACATCAGCCCTTGCAGGCGAAGATTCGCGAAAGGAGATATAGTATAAACATCAAGATGTGGACGATACGCTGGCTGACAATTTTGCATTGCTGTTCGTTGCTCAAAGTCACATTGTCAAGAGCTCCATGAAGCAAGCTCTCAAAATATTTCACGACTTAAACTGCGCCATACAACTCAGCGAGAGCGCGGCCAAGCCAAGCCGCTGCGGATATGCCAACAAGACCTTGCCATAAAGCTCGGTGGCATTCTTCGACGACTCGACGAGTCTGCTAAACGTCGTGATGTACTCTCTTGTAGCTTCGATGTTGAAAGCACCATCCAGACCTCCGAACCGATGATGAGAAGCAACAACTAAGCCAGCGCCAAAAGCCTCCAGCTTATCCAGGGACTTGACCCAGGCATCGCGAAGAGTTTGCGAAGGAGATTCAACCATCCACAAGTGCACGTCGTTGTACACGATGTCGCCGGTCACCGCTAGATCCAACGCCGGAACGTAGAGAAACGTGGTGTTGTCGGTGTCAGAATGCCCAACGTCAGTCGCTTCCAGAGTGTGTCCTTCAATGACAAATTTCTTGTCTGGTAGCGGTGTCACAGGAATATTGGGATTGAAAGAATCGTCGTCAATCTGTGCTGGAAAAAGCTCATACCAGAAGGCTCTCCCGTCAGGTGAGATTTGACCTGCCATGTGGTCGATCGAATGCTGCGTGGACACCGCAGAGACGCCTGGGAAACGAGTCTTCAGATATGGTACGTTAAACCAGTGATCCCCATGCCCATGTGTGATGTAGATGTACTTCAACGTCTTGTTTCCGAGGATCTCGTCCAGCCAATCCGCAACATCCACTCCTTGATCGTGGGTGAAGAGTGTGTCGACAAGGACGGCTTCGGTAGGACCCGAGATGAGAGTCAGCACTGTTGGTTGCCACAGGCCTATAGTGCCGTTAGGTAATGTGACGTTCGTTGGTATTGCCGGTGCGTTGTAGACGTCGGCTCTCAGTTGTATGGCTTGCAGTTGAGACATGGCTGCGTATCTCTTCGAACACCCTTTGATGTTGAGCAATAAAGACACGAGGGACGGAAACGAATCTTCATATATGTAGCCGGTGTTTTCCAGCGTATCTTGATCTGTTTCGTGTGTCACCATCAGTAATCATGTCTGCTATCGTTTGTCTTGGTGGCGTACTTGATACATCTTGAGATATCATGCCGGCGTTCGCAGGCGAGGATGCTCAAACGTCGTTTGTCAGCATTTGTTGATGCTTGGCTTGTCGCGGATGAGGCTGGGGATTATTGTGTGCTGAGCAAAGGCTGCTGCGATGTGCATAGCCGATGAGAGGTTACTGTTGCCGGGCATCCACACGTTCATAGAACTATCTTACTGCCTGTTCAGGAAGCAAAGCTCTCATGCGTACTTCTCCATACGATTGTCAAGACGATCCACACTATGCAAACTCCTATCGAGCAGGTAGCAGGGCCGCACGTACGCAGCAGACGAGCAGCTGACATGACGGTAGATGTCGCAGCGCTTCAGTATATTGTCTGAGTGGCTTGAAGTAATTGCCGGATTTGGAAAATGGGTGATGAATAATCGTTCAGTCGAGAGACATATTATTGTCAAAGCATGGTCAGCCCCAATGATGACTGGGAGCAGGGTTCTGGCAGCGAGATGTAGTCACAGTGTCCGGCGGCTACGACGAAAGCACGCTGTCAGTCAAATGCTCTCGGGCTCATGAATGATACCCTGTTGGAACGAAGGCGGAATGCGAAGAAGGTGTAGGAGAAGAAGTCGGAAGGGAGGAGGCTGAAAGTTGGAATGAGCTAGTCCTAGCGTGCTGTCTCCGCTGACGTAATCAGCAACGTCTTCTCCTTTTCCACAGTCCTCGCCAACCTCCTTCCCCCATCGACAAGATGCAGAACGTTCATACTAGACGCTGATCATATGCGCGTGAAGGAAAGCATCCAGGTCTCACGCCGAGTGCAGCACGAACGGAAGTTTCTTTGACTCAAGATTGATTCGATGCCGACGCGCGGCGCCCGACTACAACTCGTGACAAGGAGCACGACACAACGACGTGGATCTCTTCCGCTGACTCCAAACTTTCGTGCACCACTTTCCCAGGGTAACATGCTCGCACGAGGTTAGGACAAGAAGTGCAACAGCGCGGAGTCTTCAATTGATCGCAATTCCTGGCACTTCCACGGCCCTGAATTTCGGGACCACATTGTACGCGCACTTCTCTACGAATACCCGTATAGGGATCAAGAAACTATAAGAAATAAGTCGAAGTATTCCCGCACTCAAAGATGCTTGTTCGGACGTCAGCAAGTGAAGCCCGCCTTTCTACCGCCCTCGAGGTCGATGCTTTGCCGCTCTGGTCTTGTGCGATGTCTACTAACATTCGCTCACAGCACGACCCACCGACGAGAGACCACGAATCGGGCGGCATTGTTCGTCTGAAACACTCTACCCAGATGCTCAAACATAGAGAGAAAGTTGACGGCACCCAGTATGAACGCTGCATAGCCCGATGCGGACTTCAAGAACTGTGACCCGCGAAAGCCGGCCAGTGTTCAGCACTGCGAGAAAATGGTCAGCTGAAGCTCTACGATACACCGCCGCAACTCCAGGTGGTACACGTATGTGCCTCATCGACTTGCCAGGCACAGGCCAGATGCTTACGACTGCAGATGCGGTGCCCTAGCCAAGGCCCTGACAGCTCAAGAACAACTCCGCTTTTGCCCAAGCACATGTGAAGAGTCGGCGACGAAGTCGTCACTGAGACCTGAAATCACAGAGATCACTACCGTGAGCGCAATAGCACGCAATGTCGCCAAGGAAGAAGCAATGCCCATCAACGCGCGTTGACGTGCGCGGAACATGCTCCATTACGCACATCTTGAGTTTGTACTGACCGAGAGATGCCCCCGAATCAATACCAGGAAGCTACTATAGAGTATATAGTAAGCTCGTCCTCGCTAAATCTGAACCATCATCTTCCAACCACTCAACACTCTTTCAGCCATTCCTCACCAATTCTCAGTCCAACATGAAGCTTTCCGCTACTGCCGTTGCCGCTATTTTGGCATTCACCAATCCAATCTTTGCTGTGCCCGTCGTTGCTGGCGTCGCTATGGGTGCAGCACCACATGAGGCTGTTGAACCGGTGCAGCACCTGGCACCACACAATGTCAGGGACCTCCCCCTACCCAAGGAGGGCGAAGACCTGCCTCTGCCACACGGTCCCCATGTGAGGGACGCACCACCTCCAAAAGACCACAAGAAGCCAGGAGGCCGTCCCCACCCCAGACAAGCGCCACCACCCAGAGGTCCGAAAGAGCCTCATCCGGGCCATCTCGCAAGAGAAGCTCCACCGGCTGCCAAGCAATACAAGCAAGCTCAGCCACCGAAGCCTGTTGCGAGAGACCTTCCGCCTCAGAAGCATGCAACACCACAGCCTCCCCTTGGACCGCACGCAAGAGATGCTCCGCCAGCCCCTAAGCATAAGGAGCAGCCCTTGCCGACTGGGCCTCACGAAAGGGATGTGCCGCCGCCCAAAGAAGGAGAACCACGACCTCAACCGGGCCAGCAGCCTAGAGATGTCGCACCACCGACCGGGGACAAGCCAGCGCCACCACCCGGTCCTCAACCCCGAGATGTTCCACCTTCAAAGGACGGCAAGCCAGCACCTCCGCCAGCCCCTCAGTCCAGAAGCGCGCCACCACAAAAGGACGGCAAGATAGTACCCCCACCGGCCTCTCATCAAGCAAGAGATGTTCCTACGCCGGAGAACGACAAGCCTGTGCCACCACCGCAAGAGAAGCCGGAGCCTCGTG
This sequence comes from Zasmidium cellare ATCC 36951, assembly GCF_010093935.1. Taxonomy (NCBI): domain Eukaryota; kingdom Fungi; phylum Ascomycota; class Dothideomycetes; order Mycosphaerellales; family Mycosphaerellaceae; genus Zasmidium; species Zasmidium cellare. The sequence goes on along the minus strand of NW_022987002.1, from coordinate 32,522 downwards.
CCGCTCCGAGCCCTCCAAAGAGTCCCCCACAGCCACCGATCAGCCACCCACAAGTGCGTGATATCAAGCAAGAGAAGCCCGCTCCTGGCCCAGACGCACCAAGACCACAAGGCCCAGCACAACCTCGCGATGTTGGACCCGATGTCCCTGCTCCCGGGCCTGTCGGACACAAGCCTGATGCCCCAAAGCTCAAAGACGCCGGCAATTAATGCAGCCCCGAAGCGTTACAGATTCTCTGTTCAATCGATTCGTGGCGAGGAGAGGCTATGGATGGTGGTATTTCTTATCATGCTGGCAGTTTCATTTTGTATTTAGTCACTCGCTTGAATGTAATTATAATTCGATTGATCATATCGACGATTCATCTCCTCCCCTTGTTGCACTGCAGAGCTTCATCGAAGTCGGGCAATTAGCGCACTTCGCTTGCTTTCACTGGTCACTGTGGTCTGCTTTATCGGTTCTACCGTCCACAACGTCATGAACTTCCGTGGCAACAGTACAGTTCAAAATGAACTGATTCATTGTGTTAGTTCGCCGCGCAGCCAAGGGAAGGTGGGTTCAAAGGGCTACTGAAGAGGAGCAAATCCAAAAAAAGAAATCAGGTGAGCCTTTTTTGCTCCAAGCGTTATTCTACCACATCTAATTTTCGTTCCTAAGACTGGCAGTAATAAATCCCGTGCACTGCCCATCCATCAACAGTATAGATTTGCTGCCCCTGAGTCTGCGGCTGATAGCATGTGTAAGCCTTAGTAAAGCCTGTTCCTGTCGCCCTTCCGTCGCCGACCCTCGAGCTTGGACCGTGTCCACCCGCAGGGAGATCCACCGAGAACGTCACACCTGTGTTGAACGTCGCTGCCGGAGTTAGTGGATGGATAGTGCAGTATCTTGAAGAGGACGAACCTTGTGAAAGATGGCCTTCCCATTGGAGCCGAATCGTATATATATTCTGATTTGCATCAGCCGTATGTTGACATCGCATTGCCAGAGCAAAACGCATTCCCATCCAGTGCTGCATTCACTAACCCGAACCTTCCTGTTTAGTGAGCAAAACTATGAGAACAACTTCACGGAACTCACGAATACGATGTTGCATAGCGTCACGATATGTTTACTGAACTACCTGATTCCCAAAACAGAACTCTGAATTCAGCACTAGATGACAGTGCTTGACGCTTTTGCCCAAGGGGAATCACGAGTGAACGGTGCCGAGCGAGAACGATTCCAGTCTGAACTCAGAGAACTATTTCCTAAATAGGCTATGCCTGCTAGTCCACTCAATACTGTGAACTCAATATCAATGAAAGACCGTTTATGTTCACTTTCGCTGTCACATCTAATCTTCGCTGCATTCCTCGGACATCGGCATCTACGGACAGAGTCGCACTATGATGTTACACAACCGGCCTTTGGTTGGTAGCAACGACACGCACTCATCGTCCGCAGCCCTTCTTCAGCCTCTGACCGGTCCTGTATCCAAATCAGGTAGAAGAAGTACTACGGTAAGCGTCGAAATCCAAGAGCCACGCTATGCCCCGGCTCGACGGACTGTTCAACTCTCCCGCCCGATGAGCGATCATTTGTCATGCACCTAACCATGTTTGTAGGAGGGAAAATTGGTCGCTCTAGTCCTGGTCGTAACGGCTGTCAACAGATAGAATCCGTGTTCCGGAGGCTTTCGACGGGTATCGGCTTCAGGACATATATAGAACCTCCAGTCACAAGATCTTGCTTTCTGCCCTCTATCCTTTCGACTCTCGCTTCTTCTGAACCCTGTTGTATTCGCACAATACTTCCATCGCAATCATGCTCGTCTCGTCCCCCTTTGGTGCTCTCTCCCTTCTGGCTCTAGCAAGTCAGACTCTAGCCGCACCCGCAGAGAAACGATTCTCGTCGAACGAGGTCATCTACATAGCCAACTGCGCCAGTGGCCAACCAGAAGATGTCGGCGGAGTAGCAGCGCTGTACTACAGCAACATCGCCAACAGCCACAATCTGCAAAGCCCAGATTCTCGGTCCGATCTCATCAAGGCCCCATACCCCGACCTTCCACAGGTAGAAGGCACCACTTTGAAGTTCCAATTCCCAGACAGCAATGTCAGCTTCAATAGCCACATTGCCAGCAACGGAGGGAGCCTGAGCACGGGAGCGGCTGCTGGGGACGGCGATCAACTGGTGAACCACAATTTCAACAAGAAGTTCTCCTGCTTCAAAGACAACGGCGACCTCCTTACTTCCTCCAATGATGGCTTTGGTCATACGGCTACTTGCAACAAGCGTTACTACTGCCGCCCAGTAAGTCTGTCAAAGCTATCATCTCTACCCTTGTGCTGATGTTGGGATGTACAACAGAATTGATGGGGGTCTATGACTGCAGAAAGCACTGGTCATGGCAGCCGAGATGGATGTCGCTTGCGACTGTTTAGATAGTTGCTCTGTAGAACTTGCAAATCAAAAGGCACCTTCGATAGTCCAGTACGAAGTGCTCTCAAGTCTCGCTATTCTCTTCCACCGTAATGCGGTTCTCGAACTACGATAATCCGACTCCGGGAAAAAATCGAGGAGAGTCAATCCGCCAGAAAGAGAAATCGAAGAGCGAGGCTTAGATGCAGCCTGAGAGATGATGCTTGTGATTCGTGATCACTTATCCGCTCTTTTTAGACGTCCCACATTAGCAGGTGCAACCTTTGTCATTAAGTTAGCTCGACGGAAGCTCACGCCAGCTGTGTATCCTTGTGAGAAAGCCTAGCATAGCGTTGCAGTACTGCTTACCCAAAGTTCACACAATTGATATGCTTGGGAGCTGGGGTTGTGAACAACTCTGGGATAGAACTCGTTATTGGCTGGACTGTCCTTCTGCGCACGGCTCAGTGGTGATGTGTTCGCTCTTCATTATTGGCGCATGCTCGGACTTTCTTACGATGAAAGTATTCCTAGCTTTTGACATTTTGAACAATACTCAGCCTTGCGAGATCCTGCTGTTTCTCTCCATCATTTTATATATCTAGCACAGGATCTTCGAGTCGCAACTGAGTGATTGAAATTAAGTTAGCATCGTCTTGCCAACATGAAGACTCCAACGATCTCTCTCGTGGCTACTCTCTGCCTGCTCCAACATGCCTCAGCCGACGCGTTCTGGCTCGTGAATTGGTCCAAAGGCAGCGACATTTGCAGCGGAATGGCATATTTTGCCGACAACAACCCCTCCGGAAGCGGCAACAGGCCAAATGACTACGTCGACGTTTCACCTCACGGACAAAATGTGAAATGGGAGGGACACACTACAACAGGTTAGTTTTCTGCATTGCATCAAAGTCACCAACACCAACTGCTCACTCGCATCTAGGATACTATCCTTCGTCCAAGGTCACATTCAAGGCGAAGATTGCAGATGGCTACCTGAGCAGTGGACCTGGAAATGTATGGGGCACAGCAGTTCAGTACAGCTCCAACGGGAAGAAGTACTTCACATGCTACGCACCTGCGTACGCCGGCAATGGAAATGTAGGGTACGAGGAGATTTACCAGGTGGATGGATGGTCTGTACATGGGATATTCGAGTGCAGCGCTAGTTATGCCGGAAGTGTACCTGGGTGGACGGACCCACAGTGAGTGGTGTAACTCGGGCTTGATCACTGTGCATGACAGACTTGTCGCGCAAAACCTAAATGAGACCGACTGCCTTCAAATATGATCAACCTCGCTTTCTTCTGGCAGTTTGTTTGTCCTACATCTTTCCAGTCTATTGCTTCTCGGTTCCTCCACTTGAACATGCTGGACTCCTCAAACCTATTTGTCCTTGTCTTCGGCCTTGGCCTCGCGAGTGCTGCTTGCCCGGCTGTGAATATAGGATACGACCCCAATGCCGTCACAGGGGCAGGCAAGGATTTGTCTTCTCACAGCTGGGAGTACGGCACGGCAGCAGAAGCACCTCTGGAGCTCTACGATCCTGATCTGTCCGTCTTCTCTCCCAACGCCTTCCCAAATGGTCGCGTTCCGAGTCCAAGTCAGAGCATCTCGTCGTTGAGCTTTGCCAAGCCGCACATTTCTACTTCCGGCAATACTCTGGTAGACGGCGATGGGGCCGCTGGAGACCCTGCGTCCCTGGGAGTGAGCGCTATCTTGCTTGGTGGGGCATACTCCAGCGCAGCGACGAGGCAGAGAGATCATCTGCTGAATGTCGTACCTCGATTTGCAAACGGTGCCATCTCTCAGCGAGAGTCCAATCGGGAAGCTTGGGCAGACTTTTTGTACATGGCTCCCCCATTCTTAGCGTACATCGCTGTTCGAGGCAACAACGTTTCTCTCCTGCGACAAGCGGCCCAGCAGTGCGGCTACTATCATGACATCCTGCAGACAGACAACTCGTTCTACAAGCACATCATTCCGGGGCCGTCGGGAAATAAAGACACGGGCATCTGGAGTACGGGTAACCGTATGGGCCGCCATGGGCATGGCTCGGGTTCTCGCCACTATCCAGCACTGGTCTGGAAGTGCGAGCAGTCTCGGACAAGAGCAAGATCAACTTGTGTCCTGGATCAAGCAAATCATTGATGGAGCAAGGAACGCGGGCCGTGAGTCCTCTAGCGGCCTCCTCAGGAACTACCTGAACGATGGAAGTTGGTTTGGAGAGACTAGCGGCACAGCACTTCTCGCAGCTGCCGTCTATCGCATGGCAGTATTGGCACCAGGAACTTTCAATGGTGATTACATTCGATGGGCAGATGACAATAGACGTGCCATTGCTGCACATGTCAATAACGGGATCTTGCAGCCTGCAGTGAACCCGTTGAACTGGGGAGATCGACAGCAGTATCTTCGTGGGTCCCCAGAGGGACAGTCAGTTGGGTCTATGCTTTATTCAGCCTGGAGGGACTGCAAGTGCGTTGGAAAGTGCTAGATCAAGTACAACAAAGACATACCTGTAATCAAGCTACTGTCTCGATGCCACCATATAGATGTTACCACGCCAGAGTGGAGCCTGATCTCAACCTTTACTATTCGTCATGTGTTGTTGAATCGAAAGCCTTGAGGTCTTTCCTCCACGGCGAGGCGATCTGCACCAGCACTATCCACAGAAAGTTGAAACCGATGCGATAGTGCTGCAGGGAGTTCAAGCGTCATGACCCATGTCGCATTCAAGTGCAGGATGAATCCCCGGCGGTGCATTGAACTATCTCAAATGCTACGGTAGCATGTCATTCAAGCAGAGTATCCGTTCACCAAGGGGCCCAACGTGGTGATGGTTGGTAGCGAGTTCACAAAATCTTGCAGGATGATCATTGCCTTCAACACAAGACAATGCCTGGTCATACACCACGATGTAGACGATTGTACAAAGCCCCGTTGTACTTGTTCGGTAATCAACCCAGCCTGATATATGGCGAAAAACATATAAGTATGTCTCTGTGAGGAGTACACCCCCCAGATTCGAATCATCATCACTCTTCTCGCAACCCATACAAACAACAGCTTTTCGACAACATGAAGTTCTCCTCGAACATTGCCTTGGCTATCATGGCCACCATCGGCCAGTTGGAAAATGCCTCGCCTGTGGAAACGACTGAACTTGAGAAGCGTGTGACGTAAGTCTCCTGCTCCACCAGCCTTCACGACTGCGATGGTCCAGTCGCAAGATGGCATGGGTCCTGATTCGTACAGGCATTCGGGAACGGCGACCGTGTATAGCCAAGGTGGCGTCCCGGGATCTTGCGGCAAAGTCAGCAACGGCAACGATTATGTCGTTGCCTTGGGACGAAACTGGCAGAGCAACAACGGCTTCTGCGAACGCAAGATTCAGATCACTAATGCTGGTCCTTACGAAGACCAAAGTGTTGGCGGCAAAGGCAAGGTGATTGTCGCGACTGTCCGAGACTTGTGTGAGGGCTGCAACGGCGACGACATTGATCTATCTTACGGTGCTTGGAATGCTCTCACGAACAACCACGTCGCAAGCCGTGTTCGTGCAACGTGGTAAGTATAGGAGGCTGGAAGCCAGAGAGAACACCGACTAACGAGCGAATTCAGGCACTTCTGCAACGCCAATGGGCAGTGTTAGAGCGGATATGGCTTTTGTCAATTCTCCAATCGGAAGAGCGCAGTCGTTGCGAGCATGATTTGATGTCTTGATGCTGTCCGGTCACTTCAACATCTGAGAAACTCAACTATCACAATCGCTATCAATAGAAGACTTGAACACTTATCTACAAAAACTCATCAGATCTCACGATGTTCAATAAGACCCGATTGCGGTACTTGGCTGCCCACAGACGTCTACAGGGGATGAACGAATGAAACACCGCCATGTTTGGCCCCGCAGCCTTTCTCTTGCTCAACGCCAAGCCAGCATGAGGCTGAGCCAACAGCCATTTTGGTTGGCTTCTACCGACCGCCATCTTGAAGCCACCACCGCCTTATTGCATACTTTTGGCTTCCGTTGTAAACATATCACCCCACACCACTCTCATCTTCGCTTTATTCCACAATACCCTAAATCCAGGGTTGTGAGGAAACAGTTGAAGCATGTGGGAACGGTGGGTTGGCATCGCTAGCTGGCACCATTAGTGAACCGTCGCAAATCAGTTCAGTAAAAGTCATTGCATGGCAAAGCTCGAGCAACACAAATACCTAGCTTGCAGAGAAAGATGCACAGAGAGAAAAACTTGCCAGTGGTGTTAACCCAAACGCAATGCTGGGGTGTATTTCAATGCTTTAATTTGGTTGAATCCGTCCTTGGATTCATCTGCGTAGACATGAAAGGACCCAATGGAAGGTCTAAGTCTGGGGATAGGAGATGTGTGCGAACAAGAAAGTTCGCGAGCTTCAAGTTTCCCTGATCTTCGTGAAGATGCTTCCCCATCTCTTGCATGATGTAAGACATATCATCGTCATGGGCAATCCGTAAGCTGCAGAGATTCGTCAACTCGCAATTCAATTAGGACTCAAAGTCTAGACTTACTCCTCATCCGTCAACGACCCAGGCACTAGGAGCAAGATGCCGTAGTCAAATCTTGCGATGAGTCTGTCCCACTGCTTCCCATTCTTCCTCCAGCCTTTGATCTTCCCTTGGCGTGCTTTCAACGACTCGTTCGATGAATATGCTGGAGATGCGTTGGCGTCCGCAGTAGTTGGATAAAGCAGAAGACCCGCGGACTTGATCAAGACTAGGGACTTCAGAGTGCCCCGCGGTATCAGGCTTGGTGGCTCGCCAGCGTCTTTGCACCACGACAAAAACGTGCACGGATCGTCTTGGGCAAGTATGTATGTATTGTAGAAGTGTGCTAGAGCTATTCGCTTCTTGACGCGGAATGTCTGTTCGCCAAAATTGTTGATTTCGATGGCAGAAGCAAGTATCCTGATGAGGTTTATGAAAGGGGCGTCCACCGTGGCCGATCGGTGGTCCGCTGATCGAACATGATAAAGCAAGGCTTCTCGCGAGGCGTTCCGAGGATGCTGTTGGCCGCAGCCTTGGCTGAGCTGCGTCTCTAGCTGATGGAGGGATGCGTCGACACCTCCAGCCCAGGTTTGGCAAAATTTTGCCATCAGCTTGTCTCGATGCTGTCTGGCCTAATGGCTGGACCGTGATTCTTGAGAGCCCGGCCGGTCCGTAATTGCGAACTTTTGGTGACGGGTGCTTATTCCCACGGCGCTTGCTGCAGTTCCAGCAGTTCGTCTACGTGGCTCGGCCTCCACTGGCGTAGATGCCGTGAAATAGCGATGGGCTCCTTCTTGGTCCACAACTCCATCAACTTGACCATGTCTCTCAGTAGACATACAGTTGAGGGATGCACTACGCATGGTATTGGTCTGCAACCACTATTGGATGTCAGTCGTGGCCAAAGCATGGTAGGAAAGTATCAGGGTGGTATGTGAGAACTCACTCCATTGTCTTCCAAGCCAAGATTCGAAGAGTATTCTCCACGCTCCACATAGATCGGCGTCGACAGCCCAGAAAACGCATTGTAAGACGCATTTGTAGCGTCCCTGCTGGCGTCGTAGTGGCCAACCTGTAACGCATATGGAAATCGATTGTTCAATGCATCTCGCTCCAGGGATGTCAGTCTCTCCATGAGCAGGCGATTTTGCTCTTGGAACCTCTCCAATGCTCCGCTTTCTCGCAGATCCAGTCGTATTCCATTGATCAATGCAATCATGGACTTTGGCATATGTCTCGTCAACGTTGTGAACGGCAACCGGCAACTGGTCATGGTAGGTTTCGGAGGACTGAGCAGAAGTGCCGTGACTTTGCAGCGTGTTGTTCAGCTCCTGAAACATGCCTTGCCCCCGAGCCGAATATTAATACGAACAGGTGATCAAAGATGTTATGAAGATCCGCCGGTGGCAACGGACCTGCATCTGCTGCTTGGAAAGTCGAGAGGTACATCGATCCTGGGAAAAAATCGAATATACTATTGGGAGACTGAGCTTTTTGTATTGTGGGGCATTTAAATATGACCTTGAAGAAACGCTTACTGGGATCAGTCGAAATTCCTGAAAGCCTTTGTCCAGTTTGGGTACATTCATGTTGCCCAGGGTCGAACGTTCGGCTGCGCGCTTGATCCGTGATGCGAGAAAAGACATGATGTTGGGCGTGATTTGTGAACTGGTCGCTGTTAGTGGAAATACTAAAGCGCTGGCCGCAGTAGTTCAGCGCTATATCGAAAATAAGCACCATGACCCTCAGCCTTGCTTATCCTTATGTCTATTTTCAAGCATGGTGCGGGAGTGAAAGCTTAGGAAGACGGCACAGAGAGGAGGCCCCTGTCATCATGCACTGTTCCTGCGCACTCCGCTGTTGTTGAAGTACTAGATTCTGCAACGTGCCTTGCCGTGAGTGCCCGATACGTCGATTGGGTTCTTGTACTCTGTGCATTGTCATCATCAAAACACAGCTGCTGGATCGACGGTCCTGGTCACAATGACGCAACTATAAGGACGACTTTTCGTGCTGCATCGGCAGGCAGAGATTTGATCATCTCGGAGTCGATGACAGATATGATATGTCTTCCGCTGCTAACACCACAAGACGGTTGTCACTTACTCTAGATTTGTGCTACTCCAGTGCATGAAACGCCGTCCAACAGCACGCTTCGTGCACGTTGTTCGTCGACAGCTGAGAAGCGGCTGCTGCTGGTGCGTCGTGCCGATTATTTGAGGCGCCCACCGCGGCACACTGTCAACTGTACTGCTGCAAGACATGGGAAAACAGAACAAGGCTCTAGCCTCGTATGCAAAAAGGGAGTGGCACCCCAAAATCCCTCATGGTAGAGCATTGCAGTTCTGATGTGAATGTTTTGGCGATAGTGCTGGGCGGAGTGCAGCCGATATTATTGTCATTTCCTGCGTGAAGTGTGGCAAGGTCATGACTGGTTTTAGACTGGCGGCAGTGAGAACGATGTGTCAACAGTGAGTTGCGGTTAAGAAGAAGAAAAGGGCCAGTACAGTAACGGCAATCAAAATGTGAATCCGGGCTCAAGATTCAGGCCTGGATGTAAACAAAGCTAGATCAACCGAGGCATGGTGCATCGACCATTACGTGAGCTGAGTTTCGGGAGACAACAGCAGCTTCTTCGGTCGAGTCTCCTTGCCATGTCCTTTCCGCTCACCAACATCAACGACATGGTGCAGCAGCCATTATCGGCTGTCTCTGCCTATCAGGCTACTTGCATGTGCATCAAGCCAAAGGAGCTTTGGCGGAATGCAATGACTGCTTGACGCTGCTTCATGCCGTGCCAGAATGCTTTTCCGAGACATGAGCATAAGGCTCGGGCAGCAGGAGGCATGGTCTTTCACGAGCAATTGAGTGGCATCGATGCGCTCCGCTTTTCACGAAGCTCGAGGGGTGGCGATGGATGCTGCAATGTATTGAAGTACCGTACCCGAGGTCCTCCGCTCTTCTCCATGTTTCTCCGCCTTCTGCTGGCCGGACCCTCACCCTTACAACGACAATGCCACAAGAAATAGACCACGTCGACGAGGCGTCGCAACAAAGAAGGGCTTACAAGGCCTGTCTGCATTGCCGCAAGCGTAAATCACGCTGCGACTTGGGAGGGCAGAACGGACCACCTTGCCAAAGATGCCGCCATGAGCTCAGAGAATGCATCATCCCAGAGGAGAGAGCCTGGCCAAAGGCAACATCAAACCTGGCAACGACTCGCAGACTCGATGCTGCGGAGATGTCGTCCACTGCGCCTGCGAAGAAGCCCCGACTTGAAAAGCCCTCGGTCCGGGAGTCGAGTGAAAGCGGCCACGCCCCTCGCCAGACTGATCTTGTGGGTTCGGTGGTACAAACCGTAGTCACAAGTGGAAAAGATGCTCTTGGTATTCTCTTCCAAGCTGCCGATTCCTCTGGTGAGATTGGACCCCCAACTGATGAGCTGGAAGACGAGTCCAACGAGCAAGCCCACAAACTGCCTGGTCAGTGTCCGCCGATACACCACAAACCCGTTGCGCTATCCATGATCTCCGACACAGCCCATCAAACCTGGAGCGCCAGTAGGTTTGTGAAGATGGGATGGCTGGTGCCCGCAGAGGCAGTCACCTACCTCGACCTGTACGTGCTCTTGACCTTCCATCAAGAAGCAAGCTGTTTGCTGACAACTGCAGCTTTTTCCGCAACATGGCGGCTCTCAGCCCCGTGGATCTGGGAGCCTATGCTGGCGTAGATGGGCATTTCGAACTCGTCACAAAAGAGCCTCTGCTTTGCTGTGCGATACTCATGATTTCGTCTCGTTATCACATTCTGCCGGGGGCCGCTGGCGTTTCTCGAAGTTATTTCATCCATGACCGCTTCTGGCACCATTGCCAACACCTGGTCATGCGCTTGGTATTTGGTCAGGAGAAAGGCTCGTCGGCGAAGACTCGAACCCTGGGATCTATCGAAGGGCTCATTGTCATGTCGGAGTGGAACCCCCGGGCGCTTCACTTTCCTCCTGAGACTGATGGCTGGGACTCTGACTTACTCCTCACCCCGAGCGCACCTCGACCTTCAGCTTACACACAGGCCAAAAGCCTCGTCGACGTAATCGAACCTGCGAGGAGATCGGACCGAATGTCTTGGATGCTCCTTGGATGTGCACTGTCTCTTGCGCACGAGTTGGATGGGTTCGAAGAAGAAGATGGCCCAGAACCACTTCCGCCGAAGATATCACAGTCAGCACGGCTCAGGGGTCTACTTTACGTCTCGATCAACCAGCTCGCCGCAAGACAGGGCACGACGTCAATGCTCGCCCAACAACAGGTGCCTTTCAAATCCGAGTCTCCATCCATGCCATCTTCTATGCCGTCACACGACGCCTTTCTCCAAGCGTGGACCGAGCTTGTGAAATTGTTCAAGTCTTTCTCGGACATTGCGTTTGCTTCCAAGTCAGCAACAAGGAGGCTGCTTCGGTCTGGACGGTACACTTCGATTTTGCAGCACTTTCAGCCGCTACTTGTGCAGTGGGGAGAGCGATACCTTGGCAGCACGAGTGAGTCTGTATCCTATAAGCTCTGGCGTGGCTTGGACTGATACTCCGACACAAGACATTGCCAAGCAAATGAAAGACCACCTCTTCATAGAACAGCACTACACCCAGATCTACTTCAGCTCCCTCGGCATGCAGGCCGAATGCGAACAGGTTTCGGCCGAAGGCTCTTTCGCCACGTCAGGCACAAGCGGTGTCGTTGATCATGAGCATGCCCAGCAGGTCATTGCATCCTCATGCGCTCTCCTTAAGCGAGTGGTCCAGCTTTCGGAAACAGGCGTGCTTCGCTTTGCCCCCGTCAGAATATTTATTCACGCGACCACAGCTTCCATCTTCCTTTTGAAAGCCCTTGCGCTTGGTGTGCGGAACAGTCAGCTTCGCTCAGCATTAGGCATTTTGGACAGCACTGTCACTGCTTTGGGGACCAGCGTTCCTGATGATATCCACCTTGCGCATACTTACGCCTCGCTCCTCAAGACGCATATCTGGAGATTGAGACGGGCTTTCTCGGTATCACTGACGGGAAAGCTCATTTCCAGCCGGATGTCGACGCCTTTGGCTCCGGAAGGAATGGATCAGGAGTCTAGCACAAGCTGTCAACCAGGTCCTTCTGCGTCGGCTCCCGTTGACAATGTGACTATGAACGACTTTTCTCCGTCTTCCTTCAGCGATTGGTTTGCCCTGCCTTTCGACCCGACCATGGCACCGCTCTTTCCAGTGGGCGATGATGGACAGACACCTCTGAGCTCTGCAGGCGATAATCTGGATTTCCTGTGGAATTTCCAAGCACTCTGATAAGAGATTTTTGACTGTCTGGACGTGTGGTACCGTGCGAAGTGCTCGGGAAGGAAGAAAGACAGGCTACTTTGAAGGACGATCTAAACCGGTACCGGTCTATGATATTCGCAAAGTTTTGGGGACCAGATGTCATCCCAGTTCCGATCTGAGCATCTCATAATCATTACTAGCTATGAGTTGAATCCCACGTCAAGCAAGCAAGTTGTGGCATGACGGCTGCTTCAGCGAACGACATTGAGCCAATGAGGTGATGAGATTTGGGAGGAAGCATTCACTCACCGAGGGCTCGGTACGGGCCGATAACGTTGATTGTCCGGTTTGTCAGCTCGGATCCTTCTACGCCCGAAAACGGGACCGCGAGAGTGCGTTGCTCCTGCCAGGCGTGGATCCAACCCGTACAATACCAGCCCACCTAGGTCAGGCTCATCAAGCGGCGACCCAGGCCTACGTTGAAGCAGATACAAAAGCGCTCCACCCGTCGTCAAAGAAACCAGGCTATCCACGAATTGTTCTACATCTATCTTCAATCGGCTCATATTGTTTTCCAAAGCTTCAATGGAGACCGTATTGGTTGTTGGAGCCACTGGAAATATCGGCGTTTCTGCAGTAACTGCAGCGCTTCGGTCGAAACGCAATGTCTTGGCTATTGTCCGGAACGACGAGTCGAGCAAGAGACTCATCAAACATGTTGGTACCTCCGAGGGTATCATCTGTGTACAGGCCGATGTGACCTCGGACAATGGCGTCAGGAATGTGGTCGACCAAGTTCGCGCAGGCAAACTCCCAGCCTTCCAGCATGTGTGGTCAAGCGGTTCGTAACGCTGGAGACTTCAGTGGTACTTCGGGCGTCTAATGTTCGGCATAGTTGGCGGCGAATATGTTTCAGTGCCCCTCGAGGAAATCGACACTGAACGTCTGCGACGTAACATGAACATCTCGTTCGAGGCCAACTTCTGTAAGCACCTCATCTTTCGGCTTCCCCAGAACAATACCTGACGCAGTTTCCAGTCGCCTATCGCGATACCATTGGCTTCCTCAGAGACCAGAACCACCCGCAGAGCACATGGACCATCTGCACTGGGATGCAAGGGGAGCTGGCAATCTTCCCACTGCCGGCCATGACTCAAGGAGCGTTGTTCCCGATGTGCATCGCTGGAATGCGAGAGAATGAGGAAACGAATGTGCGTTTTAACGAGGTCTTCTTGGGCTTTCGAGTCGAACACGACGAGGATGCTATTACCCACGGCGTGGTCAAAGCCTCCGACTTTGCGACTGTGTACGAGCTGATTCTCAACGATGAAACGGCACGAAGTTCTCGGATCAAGGTGCTAACACCAGAAGACATGAAGAAGCTGAACATCCAGAAAAGGTACTAGAGTATTCAGCTTGGTACTGCTTGGAAGCGACAGATTCGAGACGCAATTCGGTGGAGCAACCATTCGAGACTTGTTCGATGTCGGCTATAATCATGTTCCCTCCGCTGTCTACGTACCGTCTCCCACCGCCCAAACACATGTATCACGCTTGTATTTGATCCAGGCTTGGTGCTAATTCGTGGTGCTTCCCTGCCTGCCTTGGTCCAAGTCCCAGGCTCCAGATCCATAGAGTACGTCGAGCAGATTGATAACCGGACCCGGACCTTCTCTGCAGGAGACTCTGCCCTCTGCTTGCCCCATTTCCAAGAATCCAGCTTCCATGTGCCAGCATTCGAGCCGTAGCATTCTCAAGCACCATCCGTACATCTTCCGCCGTCCAGATAGGAGCTCTTGTAACTGCAACCTTCACCCAGCCGTTCCATAAACGAGAGCACACGTGGCTTGCGGTACGTATGCTCAGTCTTGGACCAAAGGGTGGCATAATAAGGTTTGGGGAGTTGCTCCTCCAAGAACCAGGCTTTTGTTGCAGCCCACACCTCTATAAGTCTAAAATGTCCTGCTTCATTTGGATCTTCGAAGACGTCGAAAAGTATGCATCTGGGCTCCTGAGCACATGCATTCCACACTGGGCGATGACCTTCCTTCCAGGCTTCGATGAGGTTTGGGTGGATGTAGAAATCGACAAAAAGCGTCACCTGCGGATCTTGTTGTGGCATGGTCGTCCTCAAGGTGGTGGATGGTCGCTGGCCTATGTCCTGAAAGTACAAAGAGAAAAACGATTGAGAAGCAAAGAAGAATTTACGACCGTTCGGGCTCAGTGTGCGGAAACATTGTTGATTTGGCTTGAGGTTTCTCTCAAACCTGCCCTAGGGCTTCTCGTGCTCATGTCTCCGAGGAGTAATTAGGGGCTGGGCTCAGCGTAAGGCACATTCTCGACTTGGCGTGTGCCTTTACTAAAACGAGCCCTAGGGCTTCTTGTGCTCTTGTCTCCGGGCAGCAATCAGGGGTACATCCGGGAGATTGGTGTGGCATAGACCCCGACTGCATTATTGCGATTCCATGAACGCGCAGTAGAACAACATTCTGATCCAAGTATCTCGGCCTTGATGTAGACCAGGCCCAACTGTCTCTCGGATCGCAGAAAACGCCATAGATGTGACTTCTTACTATTGCTACTGGTATGTGCGCGTGAGTCAGGGTCAACAGTCCAATTCGGGGGAGCGACTTTGTGATGCGGTAATGTTTCTTAGACCTGTCCCTGATGTCGAGCTGTGGGCATGGATGGCCATGATAGTAGGCGATGACGAACCCGACCCGGACTTAAGAGGTCTACGTTTCATTCAGGACGTCACGCTTCCATTGTCATCTTGGATACATGTAGCGTCAACGGACAAACGCAGACCAGCTCGACGAAGATGGCATGGGCCACGTAAGTTCACCGCCTCAATGACGATTAGTACAGGACTGTCCATTGCCGATGATCAGACGACTGGCGACGGGATGGCTGTGATAAGACATACATGTTCAGCTCCAGCCCTCGTGAAGTGGAAAATCAATACTTGCGGCCTCGCCTGCTCTTTTACTTGCAACGGTTGCACTCCGTTCGCTTAGCTGAAAAAATGCAGTTCGTGCTCTGCGGCGCTTTCGCACTCGCTGTGCTCCACACAGGGGCTCAAAGCACAACATCAAGTCTAATCAACCCCTTGACGCGATATTCCAACAACTACACCCTTCCCGTGCTGGAATTCCCCGGCCTACAGAGTCAGTTCCAGCCGCCCATCGATTGTGGTGAGCATTCGTACCAAGGACACGGACGCCTGCAAGGGCGGCCTGCCCTGATTACTGGAGGCGATTCAGGTATCGGTAGGCAGCCTGCTGCGCTACGGCTTGGTAGTTTCATTCTCTAACGACTCGTCAACAGGTCGAGCGGTTGCCATTGCCTACGCGCGGGAGGGAGCCGATATTGCAATCAACTTTCTCCCCGAAGAAGAGTCAGACGCCAAAGCTGTACGCGACCTAGTCGAAGCTGAGGGGCGACGTTTTTCCCTATTCCAGGCGATCTTCTGAACGAGACTTTCTGTGCTCATCTCGTCTCCGAAGCCGCGGAATCGCTTGGAGGGCTGGACATTCTCGTGAACAACGCAGGATACATTCAGAACCACGAATTCATAGGCAATCTCTCTACTGGTCAGTTCGACAGGACCTTCCGGACGAATGTCTATGCTGCATTTTTCCTCACTCGAACCGCTGTTCATATACTTCCTCCAGGCTCGAGGATTCTCTTTACTAGCTCTGATGCTGGATGGAGAGCACCGCCTTTCCTTGTTGATTACGGTGCAACAAAAGCGGCATTGGCATCTTTCGTGAAGAGTCTGTCTAGACAACTTGCACCCAAAGGAATCCGAGTACGTTTACGTTAGTAATCATTACGAAGCACACGGACTCTGATAAATACTGGCTTTAGGTCAATGCCGTTGCTCCCGGAATAACTTGGTCTAATTTCGATTCCATCCAAGGCTTTACTACGGAAGACATGTACAGGCTTTCAGGAGCTGAGCGTTTTCGACGTGCCTCGCAGCCAGTCGAATTGGCGCCAGTGTATGTATCGCTTGCGGAAAGTGTCAACAGCTACACGTCTGGCGCAATATGGGCCGCAGACGGGGCTCTTGGATCATTCTGAGACAGCTCCAAGACTTTCAAATGGTCATCATTGGTTTTTCCCGCCTGTTCAGTTTCGGGACAACGGTGTGAAGAGATTGGAGATACACAATTTAAGAAGAACTGGTTATTTATCGTTAGGAAGAGCTCGTTGTTTCCCCAGCCAAAACGAGTCGCTGTGGATGGTTTGTATTAGGTCAAATATCGAAAGTTCGGGTTGCGATCCCCATCTTCCGTGACGTCCAGCCTCAGTGTGGCATCGACGGGACCATGAAGTCTTTCCCGCTTCTTGTTCTGCAGTTCCAGTGCGAAGTGGTGGCAAAGGCTCAGTATCGTGATGGTGAAGGTCAGGCCGCAACCAACCGCGCAACCACGCACGAAATAGGGACTGATCAGTTGTCAGCATGAATCAACGATGAGACAACAGCGCACTCACACGTCAGACTTTGGGAAGAGCGTACTGCTCGCGAAGGAGCTGCACTGCCCAAACATGGCCAGCAGCGCCAGACCAGCACCGCGCTTGGAGTGGCCTTGCTGGTTGTTGAGCAGCCAAGTGATGTTGATGGCGAGTGCTGGGAAGATGCCGCAAGTCGCAAGCCAGACACCAGCATAGCGGACGCCCGTTTTGCTGTCATCTTCAACAATCGCAAGTATCAGGTAACCGACACCACCGACCGCAGAGCAGAAAGCCACGATCCAGCCTCGCTTGCCGAAACGGTCTGAGAGAACAGCACCTGCGATGCAGCAGAGGAAGCTCACCAAGTACGGAGGCGCTGTGAGACCCTGTGCGTTGATCGACGAGTAGCCCATGTTCTCGACGATGGTTGGCAAGAAGTTGGAGAGACCCTGAATTGGAGTTAGCAGTTGCGTCTGTGAGGGGGAGCGTCAGGCTCACGGCAAACGAATAGTTGCAACAGAAGTGAATGATAGTATGAACATAGTTTTGGTAGTCTCCAAGACCTGCAATGACCTGTCTCCAGGAGACCTTAGACTTCTTGGTGTTGTCGAAGGTCTCCAGCCTCTCGAGCGCGAGTGTTTGATCGTCTTGGTTCAAGAATTTGGCTTTGTCTGGGGCGTCCGCAAGGAAGAAGTAGACAATCACAGAAAACAGTACAGTCGGTGCACCCTCTGGCAGCGTATCAGCATCTTGTTTTCCCCTTCGACTCGACAACGGGATTCTCTTACCGATGATGAACAGCCACCTCCACGATTCAATGGAGTGCCGGATGTGAGTGATGCCAAACGCCAGAGCGGAGGCAAAACAATTTGCCAAGGGCGACATTCCCAGCAAGACCGATACGCGGAAACCGAGCTCTTGACGGTTGTAAAACAGGGAGAGATAGTAAGGAGCGCCGGCACCAAACCCGGCCTCGAAGATGCCCAGCAATGCTCGACAGACTATGAGCTCGGCCATGTTGCGGACCTGCATATGTCAGCACCCATCAGACGAAACATTGTCAATGTCTTTACTTACCGCACCCGAACACATCGCCGCAGCACCCCAACTACCAGTGATCAGCAACAAGCATCCACTAGGCTGTAGAACAGTCTTACCATATGCACAGTACAGCAACGTAGATGTGGGCAGGCAAAAGCTTCCAGAACAAAGTCGTCCACTCGAAGAGAACATAACAAATGTAGAAGGCGTTGAGCACCCAAGACCACTGAGCACTGCTGAGACCCAAGTCTTGCTGTGCCCCGGCTGTCTTGGCATTGCCAATGTTACCTGTCGGTGAATGAGTATTGAAACAGCTCTCTCTTGATTGGGTCCTCCTCACCTCTGTCCAAGTATGAGAGAACGTAAAGACAGCAGACGAGAGGCAGGACTCGACGATCGAACTGGTATCGTTAGTGCTCCGAGACGGATGTGACTTTATGAACACACTGCTCACTTGCCTGCGTATCTGCGCTGTCCGCTCGTTGTCGATCACGGGTTGCGTGATTGCGGTCGACTCTTGCTCAGCCTTCTCGACCATGTCGACGGTCTCCTTTACCTGGGAGTCTCGTTTCGGGGATGGCGACATCTTGCAGCACTTGAACGAACAATGTCGCGATCAGACTTGCCGTGCACAACGCTTGTACATCGACTCGCATATGTAGGAGTTAGTGGAATATGTAATGCAGCTGCCCAGGATGTACCTCCTCTCCTCTCCACGGGGCCCCGCGTTTCGGAGAGTGAAGGACATCTGTGGTGGAGTCGTGGTGCTGCTATTTCGGCCCGTCGTTCTCCTGAGATATCCGCGACTTCATCGGCCGGAAGCGGAGAGTCTCGTCAATGACAGGCCCGATCGCAATTTGATACGTAGACGGGTATGCAATAAATATTTTACAGAAGTCGAAAGACGTCGAGCTCTTCAGCTACTCCATCCTCTCGAAATCAACTATGGCACCCTATCCTTTCCAATTCGAGGCCCAGCCTTACGAGGTGACGAGTAAGCCGGGTCAAACGCAGGATGTCCAGATCACACTTCAGAATGTTCGCGGCAAGATACCTTCGCTTCAAGCATCTCGCCTCCGCACCATGATGTTAGAAGCTCACAGGAGTCCGGAGAAGATTCTCGCGCACTGCTGCAGCTACGACGGGCTGTCATCTCGGCTCGTCGAAGAGGCTGGTTTCCCTATGGTGTTTCTTGCGGGCTATCCTGTTGCTAGCTCTTATGGGCTTCCCGACACAGGCTACATTGCTATGCAAGAAGTATGCGACAAGATCCAGGAGGCCGTGAGGCAGGTCAGTGTACCGGTCATGGCCGACGGCGATACTGGCTACGGCAGTCCAATGAATGTGAAGCGGACAGTGGAGAATTTCGCACATGCTGGAGCCGCTGGTGTCATGATCGAGGATCAAACATGGCCAAAACGTATGATCACTGGGCGCTATCTGCAGGAGTATGTTCATGAGCTAACTATCTCGAGAAGGCTGTGGGCATACCAAAGGCAAGGCAGTTGTGTCTCGCGGTGAAGCCTTTGCTCGCATCCAGGCTGCTTGCGACGCTCGAAACAGTGGAAAGGACATCTTTGTCCTTGCGCGGACTGATGCCCTGATCCACGGCTGGGACGAAGCCTTGACCCGTGCCAAGGAGTTCAAACGCATTGGCGTGGACGCCGTGTTCGTCGAGGCGCTCCCAGACCGAGAATCGATGAGAAGATGTGTCAAGGAATTGGACATCCCCACATTCGCGAACATAATTGAGGGCGGCCTGACTGAAAACCTGTCTGCCAAAGACCTCGCGGAGCTGGGCTTCTGTGCCGTGGCATATCCATGGACTCTCGTGGCGGCAAAGCTGAAGTCGATCCGAGAGACTCTGGAAGGACTGAAGAAGAGAATGACAGTTGGCCCACCTCCGATGGTGCTCAGCTGCAAAGAAGTTTGCGAGGGAGTTGGATTTAAAAATACTGGGTATGTACGGGAGGCTGCGTCTTGGACTTTGTGCTGACCAATATTTTAGGAGCTCGAGGAGAAGTACAAGTACAATGAGTCTGGGCTCATCAACGGTCAATCATCAGCGAATGGAGTCAACGGACATTAGAGATTGAAGCATAGGCATGACAGATGTCAAAGTTCTCCTTAATACCAGCAGCCGAAAAAGGAGATCCTCTACCTCTCGTGACGGTATTTACTAGCCTGCTCAACTACGTGCTTTGCGAATTCGTGTGGATGGCTCACATATACCAAGTGCCCGCCTGGAAGCAATTTGATTTCAATTCCAGCTTTGGTCGCACCCATAACGTTCTCGAAGAACAGGGCCATTGGCGTCTCACCTCCGACAGTCCAAAACAACGGTCTCTGTGCCACTGTCTCGAGATCGTTGATTGGCGTCGACAGTGGAATCGTTCGTGGATATCCCCGTGCCCAGACAGGATAGTTCTTCCACAGCCGTGCGTGCACTTCGGGGCCCAGTCCTTCCCAAGCTTCCTGGAAATTCTGCATTGACCGATTGATGACATCGAGCTTTTGAGAGATAGCTTCGTCGTCATGATTGTCTAGCTCGAGTAAGAAGTCCATCAGCGTAGTTGGTGCTTCGTGGACCAAGGCGCTGCGAACTCGGTCGGGGTAGTCTTTGCAGAGCACTAGCACTGTCGACCCGGCCGAGCTGCAGCCCCAAAAGGTTGCCGTGGTGATCTGTAAATGGTCGAGAAGGTTGACGACGTACGAAGCCAGCTTCTGTGCCGTGACTTCGGTGTAGGTTTCGACCGGAGCATCAGAAGATCTGGACATACCGGGCATGTCGAACGTGGTTACTCTGAACCCTCCAGCGGCAATCTCTGTCATGGGCTTGCTGAACATCCCGCACTCCCCGAGTCCATCAGGTATCAAGACGATATCTGGACCGGAGCCTTCCTGTTCGTAGTACCAAGTAATGCCATTGCTCGTAGTGATAGTTGCCGTGGATCGCATTTTTTCTGTTCTCGAAAACTTGAGGTTTCTTCTGCTGGCACACTAAAACGCTTAAGTAAGTCCAGAGCCGCACTCCCAGCCCTATTGATCAACGCTCTCCGCGTACACTGACCTGAAATAAGTAGCAGATACGCGGAGGGAGCTGATCACTAAAATCGCCTTTCCCGAAACTATTCAAGGTCCCACAATGTACTCGGCAGCTGGATAACCCGACGGCATAACGCACCTCCTCTTCTCCACAATCCTTCCAGCGCTCCCCACACTTCCGACGTCCCTCAAGCTTCAGCCTTGACGATTCACCGCGCGACGCTGTCTGTACTAAGGGCTGCTAAAACAGTTTGAGTTGTGAGACGAGGCTCAGGACGTATAGTATGAGTTTGAGGTTTGGAGCGAGGGTATAGTGAATACCCGCCAATTGATCTTACCCATGAGATTGCTACGTATGGGCTGCAACCCAGCGACCACAAGATGTTCCTCGACTAGATGCTCTTTCAAAATATTCGGTTCTCCTTCCACCATCTATAAGGCGCTCTCAAATATCCACCAGGCCATCAACAAGACACGGAGTATCAAGCACCTGCGTCTCTGTTGCGTCTCAAAGATGTTCTCCACGCAGGTCTTCCCGAATTGAAGTAATCATCGATCTGCTCCAAGCTCAACTTGGCGGTCTCTGGCACAAAAAGAAAAGCGAGGACAAACATGACCAAAGTCAACCCGAAGTAGAAATATCCCACGTTGGTCCCCATGTTTCCGTACTCCAGCCGCAGCATGTAAGGCGTCCAGAATGTCGCCGCAAAAGACCAGATTTGATACACAGCTGCTGAGCTGGCTTGTCCGTACGTCCTGGGCCGCAAGGAGTGCATTTCAGACGAAGTAAGCCACGCGGCACCGCCGAGTCCTGCTCCGAAGCAGAATGCCCACAAGCAAATGAATGTCACGAGGACATTCCTGGCCACTTCACTGTCTGCGCCCGAACCTGAGCTGACCGCAGCAAAGGTCAGCATGCAGAATGCCGTTGCGGCGGAGCTCCACAACACAGATCCCCGACAGCCAGCATACTCGAGGGACACTGGCGACAGCAGGCTGCCAGCCAAAGTACATGCCGAGATGGCAACGTTCGTGACATAAACGTTGCTAATACCAGCTTGCATCAGGAAGACCGTGCCATAGGTGAGAACGAACTGCACGCCACACAGGGCCAACATGGTCAGGATGAAACCAGAGAGTAGCGTGCGGCGTAGGTTGCGTCCTCTGTAAATATCGGTCCAAGACGTAGAGTGGCGGCTGACCTCTTCGTGCCGGAGATGGCCTTGAACAATCTGTACCAAGGTCTCAATCCTGGAGCTGTCAGGGACTCCGTTGAAATAGAATGCAAACGACCTGTGTGCTTCGTCTACGTGATGCTGGATCAAGAGCCATCGAGGGGACTCTGGAAAGCGCCAGACCAGACCTGCCAGCACCACTCCAGCAGGAATTTGGATCAACACGAGAACTTTCCACTGCCAATCATTGGTGACAGGCTCCAACATAGACGAGCCAACAAGGATGCAAGCACCGATGAAAACCCCCAACGCATTGGCGATACCGTACAGGCTGAGCAAGACGGGTCGGTTGTCCGCCGGGATGCATTCAACGCCATGGGTGATGCCGACCGCTATTAAAGCGCCAAGTCCTATTGCTGAGATGCATTTTCCGGCCATGAAAGCTACGAAATAGGGTTCAAGGCGAAGCAAACCAGACGAGCCGTGAGCCGTGACTTCTCGTGGGAGCCATCGACGCTGTCTTCGGTGAACTCGAGGTTTTGTATTGCTGGCTTTTCGTTTGAAGCCATGGCCTCCAGTTGTGGAAGGGGGCAGGACTGAGCAATAGAAGACACAATCTACCTCAAACACCCTTTCTGGTACCGTCTATATCAAAGCATTCATTGATACAGCCATCCTCCGCAGTGGTGTAGATACTTCATGGGGATCTTGGGGGAATGGCTGTGGGACTGGCACGGGCGACTGTGGGACGACATGCGGAGAGCCGTGATGCGAGGCTGTGTGTAGACTGGGTTTCAATCCAGGGGGTGCCTGTGGCGGGACATCTGTCGCCAGATGAAAAAGGCCCCCGCAGGGACGCCCACGATGGCGACGATCAACATGCCATTTCTCAAGATGTTTCCAATTCCCTTGATAGCGATCTCTTTGAAAGACTGCGCATTGTGGGCAGAGTCGTTGACGTGTGGAAAGGCAACGCTGGGGATTGGTTTCTCGAGGAACGCACACAGTGGTTCCCACCCCTCGCGAAGTTGGTATTCTAGCAGACGATCTTTCGGGACGATCGAGCGGACGAAGGCGTAGTGTTTGCGGTACTCTTCACGAGATCTCGCTTTGGCAGCAGTAACTGTCCTGGCACTCCCAACCTGCTTGTCGACTCCTGCCGCCCCAACACCGACGATTCGACCCAGCCAGTACGGGTCAAGCATTGCGAGCAAGGGCAGTGTAGGACTCAGAGCGTTTTCAACGAAGCCCGACCAGGATCTGTACCAAGACTCCAACTCCCGCTCGACGAGGACGACCTTGGCATCGGGGTAGAAGGCGATCAGCTCAGCGGCGAAGAGATGGCACGGCATGTCGGTAACAGCACCGCAGTATCCCAATAGCCCATCGAACTGCCGCTTGGTGACAGTTCCCTTGCCTTCGAACTTGGCCGCGAAAAGTTCTTGCCACACATCGCAGTCGCGGACGTTTTCGTAGAAGCTGCTGAAGTGGTATGTGTTGGGGTATCCCAAGGTGTTCAAGGCGGACCGCATAGACATGGTACCCGTGCGAGAGTAGCCCAGGGCGAGGACCTGCATGGGTACAGTGCGGGAGCATCGTCGTCGATCAATATTCTGGTCTTTATTGTACATGAGCGCATAGTTGCCGATACGATCGAAGTCGGCTTTCGTGGCCATTGTAACAACCAGGGCAGGCGCAAGAATCGGATGTGACGGTACTGCAGGAGAGCTGGCTCTCGCCTAATATAAAGGCACGGCCGTAAGTGCGTAATGTCAGCAAAATAGACCGATGTCTCGATTAGGCATACATCGCTTAATGACATGTCGACGGGCTTGCTGACGACGGGAATCGCAGGGACCGTCTCGGTCGCCTACCTCGTCGTTGCCAACGGATAGATTCAGCTCTGCTTGCTAATCTCCAAACGAGTCAATATTAGCGCTTACCTTTGAGATGGACAAGGCGTCCGTCAGACACGGCGAGATGTCTGTCGCTCGTAGAGGAAGGGGGATGGATGCAGCTTGCTTGATTCGGTCACGCGGTGAGAAATTGCCGGCGTTGGAAATGACCACGAGAAGCACCCCACGCATGCGGTAGATGTATGTAGAAAGTGTCGCTGATAGCCGCGGAAGCCATGAAAGCTGCAAACAGCAGGAGAAGCGAGGGACGAGAAGAGGAAAGACGCGTTCCTCAGTAACATGAAGCCACAAAGTCTCCCAGCATTTGATCGACGCTCGTAAATCCGGGTCGCCCAAGTCTTCTGAGCAGCTCGTCGGAGCGTGCGATTGCGGCACTGGCATCTGCCAGGTCGATGCCTTCGTTGGCTCGATCCTCGCCTACGACGACGTCTGACCGGTGAGCACGGATCTTAGCACGCAGGGATGCCCAATTCTCTATTCGGTGGTATGCAAAGACGCGCTCGCCTTGCACGTCGGGCAGAGCCACCGCTGCCACCAAAAGGCGGGCGGTGTCCTGGACATCAACAACGTGGCCTTGAGGTTGAGTTAGCACATTATCAAGCAGGTCTCCAATATGTTATGATGGACTCACTTATTGGATTGACTGCATGCAGCTCCCCGGCCGCGGCTCTCTTCAGCATTCCCATGATACTTGTTGCGAGGCCAGTGTCGGTGTCTGGATTCAACAGTCGGCCAAAATTTGCATCCGGGACGACAACGTTGGCGATGAATTTGGGGTTGTGCTCTTCGACCCAGGTCCAGAAAGACAGTTCTGCCAGAGTGCGTCCTGCACTGTAGACGCTGAGCGGGTCCGCATCGGCCTGACAGAGAGATCTGATAATAGCAGCGTCGTTGAACATTTGCCGAGTGAGACGTCGAGGCTGGTCGTGAATGACGTTTTGAACGGCCATCGAGGAGGACACGAGAACGAAACGCTTGATCGAGGATTGCGAGGACGCGGCAGAGAGAGTGTTGGTGATGGTCTGGATGATTGGAGCGATAGACTTTGCTGGCTCGGCACTGAACTGGACGGGTGGCGAGGCGTAAATGACCCCAGCAGCTCCTAGAAAGACATGATGAGCAGAGTTCGGAGTGTCTCAAACACGGAGACACTGACCCTCGAAAGCTGTATCGAAGGCCCCATCCCTCCCAAAGTCCTCTACCTTGACCAGCTCGAACATCCCAGGCCATTGAGGATCGAAGAGCTTGCCCATCCAAGCCTGCCGGTGAACATCTCGAACAGTTCCACGGACACGGAAGCCTGCCTGAAGCAGCTTCTCGCAAGTCTCGGCGGCGATGTGGCCATTTGCTCCAATGACCACAACGACCGAACCAAGAGGGAGGGCTGAATCGTTGATCTGCATGTTGTAGTGAGACGAAAGTGAGTACAGACGCAAAAGTCTGCCATCGGCGTGTGACTTTATACCTCTGCCGCCATGAATGCATTTGTAAAACTGTTTCGCTTTCAAAGACCAGTTGCATATATCCGCAGAGCTCGGAGTTCCGGGCTCCTGCTTGACTTTCATCATTGCAGTTGTCAGGTTCAATCAGGCGGGTATGACGGCCTGCTCTTCGCATTGATCGTTGGGTAATAGCCCGAGCATCGTCGTTATAGTCTATGTTTATCATGCTGTATCTGAGGAGCGATTGAGCGGGCTGAAGATCGGTAGTTAGCGGATATGATGTTAAGATCACCAGTTTTCACACTACCTTCTGCCACCAGCATTAAGCCAAACTCGTCTGCTTCTGCATACCACAGCTCACTTCGGTCGTCCATCTCACCCCCTGCATGGAACTGTAGCAGCTCATGCATCTTGTAAGTGCCGTCCTTCCACAACTGCAGCCACTGACTGTAGAGTCGAACCCACGCCTCCTCGTCCCTGGCTTGCCACAAGTATCGCGCTGCCGGTGCTGGCAGAGGATTCAATTCCCAGCACATGACGATCGGGTAGCCGTTCAGAAGTGACCAGCTGTACTCGAGTCGATGCAGCGCCATGATAGTCCGTCGTTTCGCGGAGACTGTGGCCCAGCTCTCCCAACCGGGCATACGGTGTTGAGTTTCCTCATCAAGGAACAGACCTGTCGCTGCGAGATGGCGTTTGGCCTCCCACACTTCGATTAGGAGCTGCGCACTGGCAGACTTCGTCAGTATTGACATCTCGCCGAAGTCGAAGAACAGGATGGTGAGCAAGAGCAACAGAGATTGCGAAGATGCAAGTAGTTCGGATTCGTTGAGAGAGGCGTGGTCGCGGAGAATACTCCGGACCTCACTCAGGAATGTCCTTTGCACGAGATGTGTGCTGCCTTCCGCGTGGATGGCCCACATCTTGACCAGTGTATAGCAGTTCGCCAGAGCCTCAGGTACGGACTGCACTGGATGGACGATGGGGGGAAGATAGTCGAAGCCGTAGGTGGCCATCAGTCTCGCCCATGACTTGACCACACCGATGTGGAGTTTGATGATGGGTTTGGAGAA
Organism: Zasmidium cellare ATCC 36951; assembly: GCF_010093935.1. NCBI lineage: Eukaryota > Fungi > Ascomycota > Dothideomycetes > Mycosphaerellales > Mycosphaerellaceae > Zasmidium > Zasmidium cellare. Next base: position 6,139 of record NW_022987002.1, on the reverse strand, counting down.
ATGCGAATCGGGAGGAGTCGTGGTTATTTCTGAGTTACCGGCCAAGATCTGTAGCCTCTCTGCCGAGATAAGACCGTCGTAGGAAGTTTCTCCAGTAGGCAGGGTGATGGTTGTCGATGAGATGTCCTTGTGCTCGGTGTGGTCTTGAGTATTGGCCGATGGAACGTAGCTGCACATCAGATTTCGGTCCTTGCATCTGCCGCAACGAGGGTGACGACCATCACATCGTACCTTGGCATCACAGCAAAGCTGGCATGCCGTTCGTCTGGATCTTGAGGGCACATCTTGTTGGCAGCGTCTGACATGGCGAGCCAGCGAGGACTCTGTGCAGGGAATAAGCCGTGATTCCACATGGGCGGGAGGGTGCGACGTACTGTGTGCAAAAGTCTCCGAGCATTTGGGACAGGGCCCGTATTGCTGTCTTGGTGCCATAGCAGGGGGCGTTAGTTGGGCGTGGTGTTGTTGAAGGTGCTGCGCTGTGTCGGAGGAAGCCCAAGCTTATCGGCGGATTCGTAACGGAGCTCGGGACTCCGGGCATCGTCATCGTGCGTTGATGGAGGACGAAGGATTGTGATGTAGAACCCTTCCTTCAAGCGGTGCACAAGCACCACGTGAATGAGCTAATGTAGGCTTGAGAAAGTCTCTTGACATTGCTGATCACGACCACCGCCATGCTGCCAATGCAACGACAAGTCCGGCGACAACAGGCAGCACTCTCTTCGCGAAGACGCTCTGAAGCTCCGCTGTCTTGGCTGCCTTGAACGCCTCAATCTTCTCTTTCAACGCATCGGCTTCATTCACCCAGGGAAAGGCAGAATCAGGAACATCCTTGCACAGGAAATTGCACAGAGGCTGCCATCCACTGCCCAGATGATACTCCAGTAGTCTGTCCTTGGCGACGACTGCCTTGACGTCTTTGTAGTGGCGGCGGTATGCACTCTTCGCATTCGCTCGCATGCCGTCCGCTGTCGCCGCTTCCAGCCAGCTCTGTGTAATCTTGAGACTCAGACGGCCCAGGATGGACCCCAGCAGCGGTTCGACGTAGTCTCGAACGAACTTCCCAGATGAGCTGAGCTGCGAGTCAATCACTCCTTCCACAAACGATGTGTACCACTTGTCCTCGTCTCTTTGTACCAGGACGACCTTGGCCTCGGGATATGCAGCGCACAGCTCTCTCCAGAAGGCGGCACAGGGAAAGTCTGTCGTTGCACTGCAGTGGCCTAGCAATTCGTCCCAGTCTTTGCGAGTGAATGCTTCCCCACGACCGTAGTATTTGGCGTCGACGGCTTGCTCCCAGCGAACGGCATAGGCAGGGTTGTCCATCAAGTCGAAGCCATGAGCACAGTGTTGATAGCCCAGTATTTCCAGCGCTGCTGCCATCGAGCGGGTTCCTGTTCGCGGGAGTCCGAGAGAAAGCACTTCCAGTGGTCGAGTTCGGGGCTGACCCGGGGTGTATTGGTCGCCCATGGGCATCAGAGGTAGATGGGTTGCTGGAGCGAGTGTGCGTGGTTAGTGACTGATGCTTTGTCTTTTTAACACTGCAATCGTGCTATCCTTCTCATCACCAGTGGCCCCTGATGAGCTTGAGGGAGGATTGTTGGACGGTTAGGTGCGAAATCGAGCCGCTCCCATACTCCCTCTCCCGGCTCGTCAAAAGTGAAGGTGATATTACGTGGCGGTGCGCTTGGCATCGGTAGACAGGGGTCATGGCCGAGGTTCTTGAATCTCTGTCGACCCAACTTCTCCTCTCCCGTATCACTGACCATCATCGCGGCATCATTTCAAGCTCTGGTCCATTTCCAGATGATCCAGATACCTCAACTTGGTGCGAGCAGCCGCACTTCGAGATGAGGGCCAAACTGAAAGTCGTTTTCTCCTCCTTCGCAACAAAGTCCCAGCTTGTCGACAATGGGCCGGCTGAGGATCTGGCATCCCACGTCTCGAGCTGACACAATCATCCGGCTTTTGACTGTCAATAACTGGGGACCAAGTCGAAAAGCGGGCTACTTTCGCAAACGAGAATGTTGCCTTCGCAGTACTGTCTGGTACCTATACCGAGTTCTGCAAACATGACAAGTCGCCTGTCGACACTTGTCAGGAGCAACATTCACGCTAGTGGATCCATCATCTGTTCTCCGGCGAATCACATCATAGCGGCTCCAGAGCGTTGGAACCGTTGTCGACGATCCTTCTACCCCATGGAGAACCTCGTGTCTGAAGAAATTCAAGCCACTTCCATGGACGCCTCTCAAAACTGAGAGCGCTTGCTTCGGAGACTTCGCCAGCGAGTCCTGTCGATGCAGCACTCTCCCGTGCCAGGCCGCACGCACGACTCGCCGTGGCGTTCATTTCAGCTGAGCCGCTGCATCTCCTGGAGGGGGCATGGCGGCGCCATGAAGAATCTAATAATTCAAACGGTCCTGGTAAGATCTGCGTGAGACCATCGGTGTTCTTTTTTTGCATATCCCATACACTCTCTGAACAGAATCCCTTTCTTCTTCCCTTTTTTCGTTTAGACATGACCAGCATGATGTACAACGACAAGGCACGATTCGCATCGCTGGAGCGGACACCTTCTGGCAGGCCGACACCGAAGCTGCGCCGTCGAGTGCCTCAGAGAACTGTCTGTCTCCTTGCGTCGGTTGTCTTGATCTCCTTTTTCTACTTGTCCTACAATACGAATCGGCATACCGCTGGCCATCAGCAACCACAGGATGCGAGGGGAGGCAGCAACGCACAATCCACTCCCACCGGCGAGCTTCCTTGCCGGAGCCTTCCTGGAGCCGACGACGTCGTTGTAATCCTCAAGACTGGCTCCACCGAGCTGCGAGACAAATTGCCGGTCCATCTGAACACCACACTGCGATGCTACCCACACTATCTCATCTTCTCGGACTATGAAGAGACATACAAGTCCGAGCACATCTACGACGCCCTTGAGTTTGTCAACTCGTCCATCAGACACACACATCCCGACTTCGAGCTTTGGCGCCGTTTGCAAAAGGGTGGCAGGGCTGCTCTGAAGCCGCATGAGTTGAGTGGGCCCATCAGCAGGCCTCAAAAAGATGCCATGGGCAAGCCATCGAATCCGGGCTGGAAGCTGGACAAGTGGAAGTTCTTGCCCATGGTCAACAGAACTTTGCATGAGTATCCGGACAAGAAGTGGTACATCTTCGTGGAGACGGACACATATGTCATGTGGCAGACACTGCTGAACTATCTGCATGCTTTAAACGCGGAGAAGCCGTACTACATCGGCGGGCAGATATGGATAGCAGACGTTCAGTTTGCACATGGAGGGACAGGCTTTGCAGTTTCCCATCCTGCCATGAAGAACGTCGTGGATATGTATCAGGCTGAGCAGACCGCTTGGGAGAAGTTCACCAATGATCACTGGGCAGGCGATTGTGTGTTGGGCAAGGCTTTCAAAGATTCTGGAACGAACCTTACTGAAGCATGGCCAATCTGGCAGGGCGACGATGCGGGCAAGATGGAGTTTTCGCGAAAGGATGGGCCTGGAGAAGGGTATCGGCTGTGGTGTATGCCGAGTGTGAGTTACCATCATCTTGGGCCGACCGTGGTTGAAGAGCTTTGGCGATTCGAGCAGGACTGGATGAGTCGGCCTGCGAAGGTAGGCGTATGTTCTCCGCCCAGTTACGGCATACTAAGCATATCAATAGATGCCCCCGAAGACTTTGCGGCACAAAGACGTATTCGATGGGTACGTGCTTCCACGCATCAGCAAGGCAAGATTGGATTGGTACAACCATGCAGACGAAGATCGAGGACCCGTGCCTTCGCTGGAGGTATGTGCAGATATATGTGAAGCCGATGCAGCTTGCCTGCAGTATGCTTTGAGTACAGACTTCCGCTGTCTGTCCTCCTCAAAACCAAACCTCGGGGAATATTCACGAGGCATGGAGAGCGGATGGATGGTGAATCGGATCGAGAAGTGGGCGGACAAGATGGAGCCATGTCCCAAGGGTGCCAATTGGATAACGTGAGGCTAGTCAGTTAGTCTCTGTCAGCATCCTTCACCCTCCGAATGACGAGAGTATCATGGCCGTGGGTATGGCCACCGTTGCGGCAGAGATGAGGTCTGCAACAACACTTGGGTCGAGATACAGCGACCGAGACCATCGCAAGCAATCTTCCCGGCAAGCCTTGCCCAGGCGGAATGTCGCCTCGTTCAACTACATCCTCACAGGTGTTCGCTGGTCCCGAGATCCGGTCTTCATTCTTGTGCAGAACGCCAGCGCTGGCTTCGAAAACGAGCAACAACAATGTGCATCTGGGGATTGTATTGACTACTCCGAACTTTTCATTGCAACTGCTGATGGCTCTGGCAAAAGGCAGCTGCTGAAAAATGAGAGTGCTGACAAGTTTCTTGCGAGCTGGTCAGCAGGAAGACATGTAACATTCAGATCCGAGGGCATTGGACAAGCCGACATGTATGGAGTTGTCATGAATGGCTGTCCCGCCGCCACCGGTTCGATCAAGCAGCTCGCGGCATCTAAGAGTGTTCACGATGCCGGAGCCCTGTCCCAGACGGCAATACTTTGGCCTTCATGCCAAGAAGACGCAAAGAGACGACCCAAACGGACAGCAAGGCTTCACGACTGGCCGCTGTGCACTATATTGTCTGCTACGTTGTAAATCTACCGGAAAACCACGGTATCTACTATACCTCCGTGTTAGGCGGGAACTATAAACAGTACTAGACTATCCCGGTAAAAACTATGCCGCTTGCTCTATAATCTCTACGACGGAAAATATATTACCTACGAGGAGTATAGTACTCGAGGAAGAAGTATATTAACCTCTAAAATAGAATACTCTATATATACCTTACTACTAGGTATATAGTCTAGCTGTCCTCGAATTACTATTTCTCGGTAAATAGAGAGACTAGTAGATAGTAGCTAGGATATACTCGATAACTCTATAAAAGATAGTAGTATTAATAATAAAATATCCTATCGAGCTCTAATATACGTAAGTATTAAAGTAACTTTATATATATTAACGCTAGCTTTATTTTCGAGTATAATATATCGCCTATAATAACTTTACTAGACTTATACCTACTATTACTATAGTAAATAAAAGTATACTAATTTTATAGTAGAAGCCGTAAAGCGTATTCCTAGCTTTATATATATTTTTATATAGAATATTAGAATTAAATATATTATATCCTATTTATATTTTTTATTTTAACTTATAGTATTATTTATAGTTAGTAGTAACTTAATAGTAAGCTAGTTTTAACCTATACTTATATTTAGGCTTTTTAGAAGTTATTATACTATATAAAAGTTTTTAAAAGTTAGAGATAATAAAGCTACTACTACTACTATTAAATATAAAACTACTAGAAAGTAGAAAAAGCTTATAAAAAAATTAAAAACTACTAAAAATAGAGAAAAAGTAAAAGTATAGCTATAAAAGTAAAAGTAAGAATAGTTAGATAATTCGAAAAATATAGATATTAAGTTATTAGATTAATTAATAAATAGCTATTTAGCTATAGATAATAAGTAATAAATAGATTAAAAGAAAAATAATAAAAATAACTAGTAGTAGTAAAAGTAGCTAGACTATTACTACTACTTATAATTATAAATTATTTATAATAAAAGAGATTTTAGTATTATAGATTAAATAGAGTATATATAAGCTCTTCAGAATTAGTATATATAACTACTTTTTAGCTTTATTAAAAAAGTAATATATTAGGATCGGTTCGTTAATCCTAGAATCTTACTTAGTACGGGTACTAAGCTTAAGTCTTTAGTTAGAGCTCGTTAAAAGGAGAGAGTCGGTAGACTACTAAGATAATCTTAAAATAGAGGTTTAGATATAATTATAAACTAAATAGTAAGATTAAATAGTAAGTTAAACGCTATTATATAAATAATAATATTATTCCTATATATAAAAAAGATTCGTTCTTTATCTAAGTAGTCTAAGTAGTCTAAATACTAAGTAGTCTAATTAGCCTAAGTAGTTAGGCGCTTAGTTAGGCTTTAGCCCCTAATACTTAGTTCGGATTATATACTAGGCTACGCTAGCGGAACGTATCCGTAATACTATCCCCTCTTTAGCCTAGCTCTATCCCCGGAGCTTTATAAACGTA